>NW_027397065.1:7340431-7567160 GCF_003265705.2 Callorhinus ursinus
TCTGAGAAACAAACTGAGGGTTCTAGAGGGGAGGGGGGTGGGGGGATGGGTTAGCCTGGTGATGGGTATTAAAGAGGGCACGTTCTGCGTGGAGCACTGGGTGTTACGCACAAACAATGAATCATGGAACACGACATCAAAAACTAATGATGTAACGTATGGTGATTAACATAACAATAAAAAATTATTAAAAAAATAAAAAAAAACAAATAGAGACCACACCTCTATTCCAGTCCATGACCTAGTCCACACCGTTCTCTTACAACTTTTTTCATCAATTACTCCTTTTCCTGCATTCTTGGTATTTTCCTAATGACTCCTGTTTTTCAAAAAATATGTGCCTCTACACTGTAAGAATCTTCCTTCTACCTCTACTTTTCCTTTGAACTCTGATTCTCTCTCATCATCAAAGTTCTTGAAAGGAGAGTCACGTTCATTGCTTTTATCTGCACGTTATTCAGACACTTACCCTTAAATGAAACAAATGCAGTCTTTCAGCTTCCTCTCCCAAGAGTGTGTGTTTCTCTTTTCTCTAAGTTCTTTGACTTTTATTTTGCATATGATAGCTTAGTGTTCCCAATTTTCCTTCAGTCAGTTTCCTGCCTTCGATTTCTGTGGCATACCACTATCTTTCTACATATATTTAAATTTAATTTTGAAAGGTCTTTGGCATAATTTTTATGATACTTAGTGTTTTCAATCACAAAACTAATACATGTTAATTAAAAGCTGAAGAATGTATGAAATCTCAACAAATGGTGCTGGGATAGCTGGGAATCCACTTGCAAAAGAATAAGGGTGGACCTCTTTATCATACCACATACAAAAATTAAGTAAAAATTGACAATAGGCTTAAAAGTAAGAGCTAAAACTATATAACTTTTAGAAGAAAGCATAGATGTACATCTCCATGATCTTGGATGAGACAATGGTTTCTTGAATATGACACCAAAAAACAAAAGAAAAAAAACATAATTATCTTCATTACATAAAAACTTTTTTTTGATGCAAAAGACCCCATCAAAAAGCAAAAAGAAACAGGGGCACCTGGGTGGCTCAGTTGGTTAAACTTTTGCCTTTGGCTCAGGTCATGATCTCAGGTCCTGGGATCAAGGCCCGTGTTGGGCTCCACACTCAGTGGGGAGTCTGGTTCTCCATCTGCTTCTTTCTCTCTCTTCTTCTCTCTCTCTCTCAAATAAATAATACTCTTAAAAAGGTAAAACAAACAAAACACAACAACAAAAAACAAACAAAAATCCCACAGAATCTGAGAAAATATTTTCAAATCGTATATCTGATAAGGGACTTGTATCCAGAATGTATAAAGAACACTTACAAATCAACAATAGATACATAACCCAAATTTAAAACTGGCAATGAATTTGAATAGACATTTCTCCAAAGAAGATATACAAATGGCCAATAAGCGAATGAAAAGATACTCAACATCACTAGTCATTAGGGAAATGCAAATCAAAAATACAATGAGATACCACTCTGCACCCATGAGGATGGCTAAAATAAAGATGACAAAAACAAGTGTTGACAAGAACATAGAGAAATGGAATCCTCATACATTGCTGGTAGGATCATAAAATGGTGCAAACACTTTGAAAAACGGTTTGGAAATTATTTTAAATGTTAAAGGTAGAGTCACCATGCAATCAAGCAATTCCACTCCTAGGTGTATATACCCAAGAGAATCAAAGTATATGTTCACACAAAAACTGGTACACAAATGTTCATAGCAACATTATTCTTAAGCTAAAAAGTACAAACAACCCAACTGATTAATGGGTAAACAAAATGTGATATATCCATATGACAGATTATTATTCATCAATAAAAACAAATGGAATACTGATATATGCCACACCATATGTAATCCCTGAAAATGTTACACTAAGTTAAAGAAGCCAGTTACAAAAGACCACATATTCTATAATCGCATTTATATAAAATGTCCACAATGGGTAAATTCATCACTGTTCCACTATTAATAGGACTGAGAATTCGTAGTTCCTAGGTGATAAGAGGACTAGAAAATAGGAAGTCACTGTTAATGAGATTTCTTTGGCTACTGAAAATGCTCTAAAATTAGATAATGGTGATGGCTGTACACCTTCATGAATATACTAAAAACCATTAAAATGTCTATTAAAATATCTATTTTTAAAGTATGAATGTGTTGTTACGTGAATTGTATCTCGATAAAGCTATTAGGAAAAACATGCACAAGAATGCAAAGAAGAAAACAGAATCCCCACAAACTCAGTATCCAGAGATGATTGCTCTGAAGTTAGAGAAACGGGACTGTGGAGTTACCCAGACTTGCATTCAAATCCTGTCCTTTTCACTTACTAATGTATTTGTAGCTAAGTGATTTAACTTCTCTGAAATAATTTTTTTAAATCTGTAAATGGATGCATTAGTAAGGATAGGATAAACTTGTCACAAGTAAACTGTGAAATTTAATACACGTAACATTCTTTTCTGGGCTCACATAGTGGTCTAACAAGTTTGGGTTCAGGCTAATGGCAGCTCTTTTCAGTGCTCTGGGGATGCAGACTCCTTCTACGGTTCGACTACTATCTTCTAGGGCAGGGGTTGACAAACTTTTTCTGTAAAGGGCCAGATAATAAATATTTTAGCTTTTGTAAGCCATAACATCTCTGTTTAAACTCAACTCCACTGTTGTAGCACAGAGCAATCATAGGCAATATATAAGTGAATTGGCATACTGCATTCCAAAAAAAAAAAAAAAAAAAAACCCTCTTTATAAAATACCTAGGAGGGCAGATTTGGTTAATGGGCCATAGTTGCCAACCCCAGCTCCAGAGTCTTCTATACAGCTAGCAAAAGAAGAAAGAAGGTTTGGAGGAATCTGCCTCTTCAATGCTCAGTCTTTAAGTTATACACATTAGTCTGCCCACACTCTCTCAGTTAAAAGAAGTCAAAACCATAAAAGATCATACGTACCTGCAAGAGGGTCTAGAAAATGCTAATGATTAAGTATTCACTTTCTAGCTTCAACTCTTACTATGAAAGGGAGATGGATCTGGTGGAGAGTTACTCAGCTTTAACACACCTTACGGTGCTGTTGTGAGTAGTAGTAATAGCATCTATAAAGTAACTTGGATGTAAGAACATTCAAAACATACGACAGTTTTTATCATTCTAGTCATGTACATTTTTAACAAAATTCTAATCTCCTTTGGGCACAATTTCTCTGTCTTAATTGTGTTTTAATTATTATTCTCTTTCCTTAAAATGTGTTCTACTTTTATTATCCCCCCTACACAGATCCTTTCTCCACTCTGTTCTTCACTCCATTCTAAAATTCTCTCAACTCCCAGTTTGTAAAGACAGCACCAGTTTCTATATTCTATGGCCTCCGAAGTTCAAGACTCCTGAATCATTTTTGGCTCACCTTTGCACACATATTGACTTCCTGCATACATTTCCACCATTTTTTCCCATGTAACTTGTATGCCTTTCCCTCTATTCTTGTTTCCGTTTTCTAGTGTAATGTGTATTCATTTCTTAAGGTCTTCTGTAACAAAGTACCACAAACTGTGTGGCTTAAACTAACAGAAATGTATGTATCACAGTTCTGGAGGCTGGGGGTCCAAAATCAGGGTGTTGGCAGGGCCACGGAAGCCTGCAGGAAAAATCCTTCCTTGACTCTTCCTAGCTTCTGGTAGTTTGCAGACAATCTTTAGGATTCCTTGGCTAACCTCTGCAGGAAAATCCTTCCTTGACTCTTCCCAGCTTCTGGTAGTTTGCGGACAATCTTTAGGATTCCTTGGCTAACCTCTGCCACGGCTGCCCCATGGCGTTCTCCGTGCAGGTTACTGTTCACGTGACCATCTTCTTATAAGGAGATCACTTATATTGGATTAGGGGCCCACTGCACTCCAGTATGACCTCATTTTTATTAATTACATCTGCAGTGACTCTATTTCCTACAAATAAGGCTGCATTTTGAGGTACTGGGGATTAGAGCTTCAATATATATCTTTTTGGAAGGGACACAATTCAACTCATAATACCATGGCTTAAGGCTGCATTACCTATTTGCTAGACCACTACTGTCGCCTTTTACTTGTTTTGTTTGCTTCTGAATACTCCATCATTTTCTTATTTCAATATACCTTTCAAGGTCAGAAAACCTTTTTTTTTTTTAAGGATTTATTTATTTAAGAGGAAGAGAGAGAGCACGGGCATGCATGAGGGGAGAGGCAGAGGGACAGAACCTTCAAGGAGACTCCCCACTGAGGGCAGAGCCTGATGTGGGGCTCCATCTCGTGAGCCATGAGATCATGACCTGAGCCAAAATCAAGAGTTGGACGCTTAACCGACTGAGCCACCCAGGTGCCCCTAGAAAACCTTTTCCAACATGGCATGAGTATGATGTACTAGGTTTTGAATTAGAAGTTCAGTAGCTTTTGGTAAATAACATGATTCCCTAAATCTCAGCTATTTCCTCTGTTAAACTACAATAATAGTACTTACTTCATAGCACTGTCAAGAGGATTAACTAAGGTCATGCAGGGGACCATACCTACTATACACAGTGCCTGACAGTCAAGGGCTTCCTCAATAAATAGTGTGCCTGAATTTATGATCTTAAATATATTATTCTGTTACTCAAAAATGTTAACATCATGGACTTGTTTTATTTCTTTAAATGTCCCATGTAGATTAGCATTGCCTTGCCCCTAAAAGACACTCAATAATCACTTACCTTATGAATTTTTGAAGGCAAGCCCTTGAATAAGAAGCTTCTAGTCTTCAAAATAACACAACTCTAAGCAAGAGAAAAATGTGTGAGGAAATTAGGTCAAAGACAGAAATAAGAAAATAAGTATATAGGGCAAGGTTGAATTCATTAGGATTCTTCTTTATGAGTCATACCAACAATGTTTAGCTTATATAAGAAATATGTACAGTATTTCAAAGTTGGCTGTTAAAGGTAAAAAATCTGTTTTGTATTTTAAAGTAAGCAAAAAGTTCCTTTAAATAACAACATGGCATTGAGGAATCTCAGCGTTTTCTTGTTTTTACCCCAACAACAATCTGCTTTCATGCATACTCCACACACAGTACCAACTCAACATTCTTGTCTCTGAAAACCACATGGAAGGTTAAGTAGTATTAGTCTCCTATCTTTCATCTTCTAACGTATGATAATCTGAAATCAACTTACTAAGTTTCAGAGCTGAAAGAAGACTTAGTGATCATTTAATATCCTTTTGTAGATAACAAAATTTTACCTGGAATAATTATGTGATTGAGATCATGCTGTTATTTAGCGCCCAAACAAAGATTAGAAACCGGGACGCCTGTCAAGTGCTCATTCTTCTTTCCCATACATCCTTGTAGTCAAACTGAAGATAATGAAGAGGAAATCCATGGATGATCCCTGGGAATGAGAACTCTGTACGGAAGCCCTCTTACTCTGACACACATTGGTTGTGGAGTGCCCATCTTGGCAGAGTCATCCTGCACAAAGAACAATAATACTGATTACAAAATAAATAAGAAATCTGTGCATATATTAAGGCTGACATTAAAGACTTATAGCCAGTCGATTCAGGAAAAAGTTGGGAAAAGAATGATTAAAATCTTTCTTTCCTTCATACTCTGTATGCAGTGTTTCTCAAGCTTCACCATATATATAAGTCACCTGGAGATTTGTTAACAAAGACTGTGATTGAGTAGATCCATGACAAGGCCTGGGAGTCTGTATTTCTAACAAGTTCCTAAATGATGCTATTGTCTATGATCCATGGACTTATTTGGAATAGTAAACCCAAGAATGCTAGTAGATTATAATCTTTTTGGTGTGTGGGTAGTGTCAGCTTGGTCTGTAGGAACCACAATGACTACGGTGCTAGCTATCTCTTGCCCTGCTTTGGTCCTTAGCTCTATTCTACTTTAATACTATATCTAGTTTTGTTTTGTTTTTTTTTCTACACAACTAGAAAACACTTTCTATAGGAAGATATCATGACTCACATTTCTTTGACTCTCCAGTGCCTACCAAATGTTGGTCACTTAGAAATGTTTATGATTGATGATAATGTTAAAGAAAAAGAACGTTTGGAGGAAAATGTATTCTGAAAGAAGGAAGTCCTTTTTGAACACTATTTTCTTGGCCATAATGGAATCATTTTGTAAGCTAGCCATACTATATGCGCTATGACATTAGAATCAACATCACATTGTAAAATATGTGATTTGTCTTATCATATGCATTAATCTATAGTATAATAGTGTTTTACTTATTTTGAAAGAAATATTTAGTAATTCCATTTATAATTTCATTTCTACTGAAACTGGAAATAGTAAATCATAACTGATTATATGCAAAAAGTGTTTTTCATATGATAATTGTTACAGAAAAAATACCAACTAAAATTCAATCCATTTCAAATAATTAACAATATTTTGGAAATTTATATTGAAAGATAAAAACAAATTTTTAAATAATTTGTCCATTCAATTATTAATAACTTAATATTCACTGATAGTATGTACTAATTTTGGAATAAACAAGGAGTTTTTTGGAAGGAGGCCACTTTTTCCAGTGAAATTCTTTAAGGCAGAGAGAACACCTTGATATTTCTCTGACCCAGCCTGATCAGAAAATGATACATACTTGAAAAAAATATTCTAGTCATCTATCACGTTTCCCATATCCTCTTTTGATTTTTCTGGCATCTCAACATTCTCTTTTGGGTGCATAAATTATCCTCATATTTTGCAACTGGTAACTGGTCTCCCTCTTCAATATACCCAATGGTCTGTGTTTTTGGCTTGTCATTCCGAGATTCTTCCCTGTAACTTTCAATGTATGAAATTATAGAATTTTGCTTAAAATACCTGACATTCCTGACTCAAGAATCTATTAATTTCAAGGAAATGTTTTCAGTTAAGTTTTCTCTTTCCAATATAGTCAACATACATTATTATATTGGTGTACAATATAGTGATTCAACAGTTCTATACATTACTTAGTGCTTATCATGATAAGTGTATTCTTTTTCAAAGAAATTTATTAGTACACATAACTGGAGCTAGAGTGTGCTCAATGACACTATCAAAACCTCATGTTTGTTTTCTCAACCTACCTTCCATATCCTAAGCCTCATCCAAAGGCTGGTTCCCTTGTAGTAGCACAATGGGAGCCCGAGGTATCTGAGTGTTATTTATTGACTTCCATTTGAAGAGAACATGTGAAAGCTAAAACTCTGTTCCTCTCAAAATCTACGACAGAGGTCATTTTCATCTACTGAATAGACAGCTTGAGTCACAGGCTTATCCCGGTTCAATCATAGTTAAGAGGGAGATGCCAGGCATTTGAACAGTCTAATTAGAATTCCCTTTGGAAATGAGGATTTGTGTAGGTCCCTGGAAGGGGGAAAAAAAAAATCAGAGCTCAGTTTGGAAGGAAGAAGACAATGTGGGATTATTGCAAGACACACTGATTTCACAAGTCTATCTTCTTTTACAAGATTCAGGTTTATGCAGCAATACATTTGTCCTGCCTTTTATTTGCACTGTCTTCTGACAATCAGGTGAATGTGGTCAATAAAAACCTAATGAAAAGCGAACAGGTACCAAGAGTGGACGCTAGGGACTGGTTTTCCAAGTCATTGTTCCATTGACACATATATTTGTGTTATAAGAATTTTGCTATCTTACCAATCTTCTGATATAGGAAAAGAAGACTTACATATCAAAGACCCCCTATATCTCACATATGCTGCATGTTTGACTTCTTAGTTCCAAAGGAAAATATACAAGCAATATTGTGTATCAACAAAGAAGAATGAAGAAATTGACAGTCTAAGGTGACTATTTACATTTGAGTTATAGAGAAGACGACAAAAAGGACCCCAATTTTTTCATACTCAAGAATGGAATGAATTAGAGATATTCCCTAGAATACTGGGGCATCTGAGTGTCAACAAAGGGCACAAGGTCACTGGGGAAAAAAAAGCTCTGTTCTTGTCGTTTTTCTCTGGCCCAGGAAAAACATGTATAATGACATTGGGGGACAAAATTATCCTCAGTTTACACAGGAACTATATACTCTCTCTTACTTGGGTGACTTTAACAATTTTTTTTAGTTCTGATGTGCTATGCAGCACTTGTTAATCCATGTAAGAATGAGTCACGTTCTAACAGATTTCTTTTGTATCTTGTGGTTAGATAGCTGTGCTGAACTGACGGTCAAAGATTGTGGAGAAAGATGGGCTTTTTGTTCATATACATTGAGGACTGAATCTGTGAAAGAAGATGACCCTCAAAAATGATACACTGTTTTTCAAGAGTGAACAGTCAGAAAGGTGAATGTCAGTGGTGACAGGAACACGGCAGGGACATCAGCCAGCAGCATCAGTGCTTTTGTCCTTGATCATAAAGTAACGAGCAGTGGGTAAGGACTAAGGAATGCTGGCTCCTGACAACTAACTTTACATATAACTAAAAAGAGTGTAAGATAAAGGTCAAAATGTTGTATCAAAAGAAAAAAATCTCTATAAACTGGTGACTAAGGCACCAAGTCCAGAGGTTCAGAATAAAAGATGTCTGGAAATATTCCCCGAGCATGCCTAGCAACATGCGCTGCCTTCATTTTGACTGTTTTGTTGTTTGCTTTCTCCCTTAGCTTTCTAAGAGCAGCAGAGCCACGCAGGGTGTATGCATGGCCTTCAGTAAGGGAGAGAGTGGTAGGGCGTGGGGGCATGGGGCAACTATGAGTTAGTGAAAATGCTAACCTTGTCCCGTGGTCCCAGAAGTCAAACTGAACTGTGAGAAACAAGAGAAGTCGACTCTATCTTAGACTCTTGTGATGCTACAGGGCAGAATAAAAATCCTCCTCTGTTGTCTTCCACAAGACTAACTTTTCTCCCTTGAGTATTATCAAGAGAGACTGAGCACAAGATAGAAACGCCAATAGGGTGGATGTCCTTATTCTTACCTGAGTATCTTTTCTTACTAGTCTCAATTGGAGTAACAGTCTCCCCAGCATAATTTTAAGGAAAACACACACTCTCTCTCTCTCTCTCTCTCTCTCACACACACACACACACACACACACACACACACACACACACACACACACGTGGTGTGTGTGTCCAGATAAAGAGAATGAAACTAAGGTACAGAAGGTTGGAGGAACTGAAGCACAAATTAGGAGGGAAACTAAAAATAGCTAATTCTATTGGGGGGCAATTTCCATAGAACAGATAAAGTGGAAAATGATGTAGGGAGCACCTCTCTAGTAAACTGCTTTGGAACCTGTTTTTCTCCTAATTCTTTGGCACTAGGTAGCTTTCCGCAGAATCAGCTACGTATTCTTGCTCCTCTCAGCCACTGCCATGCCATCTTCCTGAAAAAAGTTCACTCGATAATGCACCAAGTTTAATACACAGTAAAAAGAGCAGCTGATTTTGTTATAAGCTTGTTGTTTGCCAGAGATTTTTACAAGTGTTTTTATATTATTAACCCATTTGATCTTCACAATGACATTTTGGAAATGGTAGTTCCATTTTACAGGTGAGAAAACCATGGCACAGACAGATTAAGAAACATACTTAACACAGGAGAGAGAGAGAGAGAGAGAAAAAAAACCAAGAAACAGAATCTTAACTATAGAGAACGGACTGACAGTTAGAGGGGAGGTAGATGTGGGATGGGTGAAACAGGTGATGGGGATTAAGGAGGGCACGTGTGATGAGCACCAGGTGATGTACGGAAGTGTTGAATCACTATACTGTACACCTGAAACTAATATTACACCGTGTGTTCACTAACTGGAATTAGAATAAAAATTAAAAAAAAAAAAAGAAACAGGCTTACATTGTACAGTTCTAAGTGAGAGCTAAGATTCCATCCCAGACAGACTGGCTTTAAAGCCTATCCTAGTAACCTCCATCATTTATAACCCATGGCCATTTGTGGATAATATTCGCTAGTAAAACGTTTCCTATTTTGAAGTGTTCTGGGCTTTTTTGTCCTATTTGCTTCTTCTAGATAAAACAGAATTTTACTTTATCCTGTTTTTCATTTTGGGGTTTCTGCATGATTCTCAAAAATAAGACAACCCATTTCTTAATTTCTTCCAGATTCTAGGAGATTGATAAATACAATTATTGCACAGATAATTATCAATTTCAATTTAAGAAGGTCTTGTACTTTCCACAAATATTAGTTTATTAGATTTTTTTACACTCTAGTGCATTGGAAAAATGCAAAATGCCAATCTAAGTTGAGGAAAAAAAGAGATCCCTGGTGGCCTTATTCCAAGTGTATGTTCTTGGGTAAACCATAAGGGCTTTAGTTCCACCTTTTATAAGTAATGGGATAAGAGGAGATAAAATATTTAAAGAAGCTTCCAGAACTAAAATTTGATGAGTTTGTACATTATTGGGCTTGCACATTACTGGACTTTTCCCCAATTTTTTTGGTAGAAAGGACTTCCTTATTTAGGACATTTAAAACCAGACTGTACAACATATAGCAGAAAACTTTTCTGCCTAACCTTTATTCTAACCTCTATTAAGTTGTTTCAAAACATGTCCTCATTTCTAAGGCTACTATATCATATTCGTTTATGTCTTTGGAAAGTGAACCACTTCGCTAGAAATCCTGATTTCTCGATACTCTGCTAAATATTTTTAAAAGCAAATTATTATTTGAAGGAAAATAAATAACTTTTTCCAGCAGGCCAAAGAAGCCACAATCACGCTAGGGTTTATGATGACATAAACTTTTCCTAGACACTAAAGCAAGACATTGCTCCTAGCACTCTACCATCTGCTGCAGATATTTTAAAATTCTAAAGCACTAACAATGATGCAATTTGCTACATTTTGAGCTGCATTTTACAACTCTCTCTTTGCTGAATTACTATTGATGACATTAAAACCCTTTACAAATCAAGACAACACATTTGCTTGCTAGTGCCACCAAAGAGCTGTCAGCTACTCTCTTTCTAGGAGTCTACCTGCCACCTCCTTTGGGGTCAGCAATGTTTAAACCCTCTTAGAGAATGAGAAGGAGACCCATCATTTTCTACGTTACTTATCGCTCATGGGAGAAAATGCCCAGGGAGAGGACACCATTAACTTGAAGAAGGAGTAACTGGGAAGCAAAGTGAGCAATTTATTATAATTTTTTCATCTTCTCATAGATAAGGAGAAATATTCTCCAGATTTCTGGAAACAAAAGACTAAAAGTTACTAAAATAGGTTATACAACATAGGAGGGTCAAGGAGCCAAAACACTTTTTCATGAGTGCAGATGTAAAACTTAGAGAATTAGAGAACCTGAAGGAAGAAAAAAACTGGCAAGAGTTAAGATCTAAATGTTTGATAAAGATTTAAAAGGTTTTTTTTTTTTCTCCTGGAAGTTGAGCAAGTGGGATAGCTTCGTAGATATGTAGGTTTTTAAAAAACTCCAATTTCAAATTATTTTCAGTCAGTGATAGTGTGTTATTGGCTTTCTGCAAAAAAGTTCACTTAGAGGGACAGGAAGAATATACATCGCCAACAATTATGAAAGAAGTTTCAGCTCAACTCCACACCTGATGGACTGTGGTTATCAGTTTCAAACTTCAGAGATTACTAGCAGCTGTTACTTTCTAAAAGTACCTAAGATATTCAAACATTTGCCCTGGAAAAATGACACCTGTCAGAAAAAGTAACTGGATGAAATATGTCTTCATTCATTTTAAAGGATGTAGTTTATAAGAGATTTTCATCTAACTGAAAAAAATCATTGCTGGCATTTGTAGTTACCTTCCTAGCCCCTTTCCTTCCCTTTATATTAGACTCTTTTTAAAAGATCTTAAATTCAAATTCTTCACATTTTTATTATGTTTCATTGCTGAAATAATTTTAACTGTTGTTATTCTGTTCTAAGACCTATATTTACAAAAGGCCTGGAGCAGTCGGTATATGCTTATTTATTAGACAGAAAATATACTTGAATTTTGATATTAATGATAATTTCTGGATACTTGTCGAATTCCCCTTTCATTTTTTTGTAAACAAAACATTGTTTCACAGAAAAGACAGGACATGTTGAGAAATATTTTCTTTTTTTAAGCTTCAGGGTAAGAAAAAATAAAGTTTACATCCTCCAACATCCTTATTCCCAAGGTCCTGCTGCACAAGTGAGGGGAAAGTAGGTGATTTAAGCAGAGCTGAGGGCTGAGTCACCACGCTTGGAAGTTGCAAACTGTCATCTTATTTTTACTACCGAACACTTAATGAAAGAGTGGTGAGGTTACAAGCAGGTGGCCAGGCAAGATGCGAATGAATCACTTGGAGAAAAGACATAAACAGAGTTTGCCACAAGAGCAAGATACTTGAAAAAGATCAGCTATCCCATGATCCCCACACCAGTCCTCACCCAGTCTCCTTTCGCCAAAGACCTTGCCCCCACATACGAACAGTAGGAATGATAATAGCAAGAATGTCCTCTGTGCACGTATTAAACACTAGTTCCCAAGAGAGACACTTTACATGTATTATTGCTAAACACTAAACTACTCCTACAAAGTGAACGTTACCACTTTTGCTCGTAAATGAGAAAGGGGAAGCTCAAACAAGCAGAGCTGTCTATGATCCTAAAACTAAAAAGTATTGACCTCAGGAGTGCCTAATGTCAAAGCCCATACTCTAGTCAACACACTTTGCTGCTCCATCTGTGCTTGTATACAAAGCTGTCCCTGGGAAGAATGGGCTAATAAAAGGGGATCTAAAGATTTAAATTCGAGTCTTTAAAACTCAGTTATTTATTCATCTACTCAGGAAAGAAAGTGGGAAACAAATATAACTGGCATATGAAACATAAACTTAATACACAAGCAGATTCACTAAATTAGAAATTTCGATGTCATATTATATCCTGCAGCACTTACTTTAAATGTATCACCTAAGATACCGGATAGTCTTAATGAATCAAACGAATCCCACCCTCTCTTTTACTTTCTTACTTTGTAAATGCGGAATCAGGCAGAAAATGAACTTATTCTAGTTTTGATCGGGATTTTGGTTAGAACCAAACCATACACAGTCCTGAGGGTAAGAACAAAGTTCAGATGAAGGGAATGAAACAAGGCAGGCCTTTCTCTCCCCCATAGAACCTGTAATTCCATTTTATTAGACCCAACCTGTGTCGGACCAAATAGGAGAAGCTAGTCTCTGGCTCCTGGGACTCTTCTTCCCTAGTCCTGATGCCCAAAGGAAATGCTTCTGGCTTTGCAGAACTTGCCATATGTAATGCATTAGTAATAATAACCATGCAATCACTGCTAGTTCAAAACGTGGTCCTGAACATTTTCATCAATATGCAATTGTATTTTAAATGATTCTCAAGTTTTACTGAGCTAGGATTACTAGCTTATAATCAAAGGTGGCCAAATTTGGACTTCAAGAAATATTCCAATTACTTGGAAAATGCATGAACTCCCTAGAAACATTATTACAGAGTGACAATCTGAGGGAGAATCCTACAACTTCATAGAATAAAGGGTCCATAATTATAAACAGAAAGACACCCCCCCCCGCCCTTGTAGGGTACGCTGAGAAGGCGGCAGCTTTCTCTGTGCCTAAGTGCTTTCCAGGAAAGGGATATTTGAAGTTGAACAATCCTTTATCTTTCATCCTGTTTTATTTTACCCTTGTTTTTCTTTGTAATTACTCTATAAACAGCTCATTGCAGAAATCTGTTAATATGCTGCAGATGGTGAGGGGCTCATACAGTGCTTTATTCTTCAGCATCTTGGTCACTTACCTCATCAAAATGGGTCCCAGTGTTGCATTCAAGAAGAGGTATTTATTTTCTAATGACTTTCCTATTGTTCACACGAAAAAAGTATCATTCCTCAGAACCAAACACCAGAAACCCAACACCTGGGTTCTCTTTTTGACTCCCCTCGAAATTGTATTTGACTGTACAAAACATATTTACTTTTTAAGTATTTAAGAATGTTAAAAAAAGACACTGTTAGCTTTTTTTAAGAAAATTGTATAAAGCTTAATAAATTAGCATTTACAAAATAATTTGAACATCTCAAAGTTTCATAGAGCTTCTCAATATTAATATATCATTTCAGTATCTACTTCTTAATCTTTTGGTTTTATTTAAAATTAATGTTCTTCCCCCAAAATATTAGTAAAAAGCTATCAGAGTAAGCTGAGTAACAGATTTCAGCATTATCAGTAAGGCAGTTTTTGTATGCCTTGCCAATATCTTTGTAGGTCTCCTTGTTAATCATTTTACTTTATTATTTATTCCATATATATTTCCATGAAGAGTTCTTAACTTGATGAAAATCTGATTTCTTGATCCACAATCAAATCTTACTATGGCCAGCTGCTATGTCTTCATAACTGTGAAAATATTATATCTCTTTGCAAGTTGGCTCTAATACAAGGAAGGTTACTAAACTAACCCAATTAAATGGAGCATATCTGCAAGTTTAGATGATTATTGCTGTTGTCTGGGAGGGCTGGGATCCAAAGTGATGGATTGCTGGCTACCCTAGTGAATTCTAAAGGGGAAAAATATCCCACTCTGGATTAGCTTGAATTGGCTTACATAAAGGTTTTATGATGCAAATTGGAGATATTGGACTTAGTAACAACCTACACTATCTGTTATATTCTCCTGTCTCATAGTCACAGGAAGCTTTCTTGAGTATGACGCTCCATCCTCATTAATAAGCTCTGTGTTGTACATCTTTGTCTGATATGAAGCTGCCATACCTTGTCACCAATTATAGACTCTGAAAAGACCCATCTCATTATAGTACTTAAATTGCTTGTTCCTGAAGGTGATGCTTGGTGTGTCTCTTCTGCCTCTTGCCAACAGGAAAATCACCCTTGAAGTGAATAGATGTCAGTCAAAAGCTACAAAAGAAAAGCAAAAAGAATTAATAAAAAAAAAAACCTGGCTAGAATATTTATCAGCTAATGGCACAGAAAAAAAGTATAGATCAGACAAATAAAATGCAAGGCTAAAAGAGACACTTTTAAACATTTTAATCACACGAAACGTATCTGTCCACGAATTTGGGACCAAGCAAATATTTTGAATGCAAATCACACATGTGGACCAAAGTAGACTATTTACCATTCTGTCATTGTCACACTAAGGGAAGGATGCAATGTTGGAAAACACTTTTTCTCTGTTTCTCATTGCATCACTAGGTGATAGGAAACTGAGCCTCATTCAAGAGAATTCTCATCCTTGGATGGCATCACTCTGTATTGCAAACCTGGTCCACCGGGGGTTTTAGATAAATTGTGATTGATCAGTAAACTGAGATATCAATTAATATCAATTGCTAGGTCAGCTGGGCAAGAAAAGGTGTAGCAGAAAACTCTTCTGCTAAAGGAAAGCTACCATATTAGTCTTGAGCAAATGCAAAACACATCTGAAATGCATTCAAAGGACGTTCATCCCCCGGTACAATAAAAATCTATTCCATTTCAAAAGAAGAAAGTATCTTCACAAATCCCCCTTATTAACAATCAACCTCATTATAATCATGTGTAGGGAAAAATATTTATACTTTTATTTTTGCCTCTTTGCTTTTGGAATGACAAGTTTATTCACAAGTTAAGCCAGTAAAGACTATTTTAATGGTGGGGATTCTCCAAAGGCTATCTAGTTCATATATCTGTCCCACAACGTCCCCAGAATTGAGTCAGCCAAGGGCAAAATGAAAAGGCTCACAAATATCCTCAGAAGCTAGCATGGAGTCCCTAGCTCAGCCCGTGGAACACAAATATACCCTAGTCCTTTACAATATGTATCAAAAGTGTTTGTAGGTCTTACAGTGTCATTCAAAACGTAAGCCTCATTTGGAAAGAAAATGTTCAATATTAACACCATCAGTCTTCCCTTTCATAAGAAGGTCAATGAATTATGCCCATTTGCTTAAGAAGTCCCCTTAGTCTAGTTAACTATATGCTCAAATGTAATGAGAACACGTTTTCATACAGTATCAGTTTGTGTGTACATAGGTACCCATACACAAGCTTTCAGAAGAAATAGAGAAAAAAATAATCACATCAAATAGAGAACATGTATGTTGAAAAAAATACTTGGTACAGCACACCTGTACAAGATATAACACACATTTCTAGTTCCAGATGTGGTATTACCACCGCCATTCCTTCCCGGCAGTTTGCAAAATCTCATAATATATGATCTGAATCTGCGAGAGAGAGAGAGAGAACACCTCTGCTCACTCCTGGACAAAAGGGTAACGGGATTCTGGCATATTCATTGAATTCAAAAGAACCATCCATTAACTGGTGTTTAGGAGACTTTGGCCTTTTTCAGCACATCTGAGAACTGAGAATATTATTACTATTATCATTATCTTTTTACCATTCCACTACAAAGTTTATTGTAAACTGTAAAGAATCAAACCTTTCTAAGTTCTTATTACTAACCCAGCTCCTCAAAGAGAAGTTAAGATACATAGAAAGACATTTTGACATTTTGAATATGCTTTTTCTACTCTGTTACTTAGGTATTTTTAAAGGAAACTTATTGAAGTATAAATACACAATACATTTTGGATTGAAGTTGAAGTCACATTTTCCCCGGTATCAAATAAACATAAAAGTGTAAGTGGTAAACATGATAAAGGCAAAACGTTAAGCACACTTTATATTTACTTACTGCAAAATATTTAAGCTCTTTCTTTGAAAAAGTTTACCTTCTCTACCAGATACCAATGACGGGGCGATTTTTTAAGTATGGGTACACGGAAAGGATTTCTTCTTGAACACATCTTTTTAATCTGTGATGGTGGTAGCAATATACTGCTAAGCGAAGACCATTTGAATCACTATTATTTTTTCTCTATGTAAATCAGTTGAGACCATAAGCAAAAAAAAAAAAAAAAAGGTTGTCCCTGTCTGAAAAAAACGCCAACTCAAAAACAAAAACAAGAAATTGCATTAGGCACAATTTTTTTTAGAGAAGGAAAACTGAGTAATAGGAGGAACTGAGTTGATTTCACTGCACATGACTTAGGTGCCTACACACATTATACTTGAGTTTGTAAAAGAAACAACCTGTGATAATATTTTTCTCATCCTGTGTGGCTCAGGATAAACTTTGGTTTAATGTGGAGACTCTCATTTCCTTTGCTTCTCTTAAAAGCACTTAGCTCTATCCTCCCCTTTAGGTTCCCAGGTTGTCCCTGGTCCTCCCTTAACAGAAGATATGCTATTACAGTCACTCTTTCACTAGTCCCTCATATTCCACTACGTGTTGCCTTCTGTCCCTAGTACTTTTCAGAAATGTATATGGGGGATTCAACTTCTTCATTATAAAAAGATTCAACTACTGATGTTTGCAAATCTTAATGAAATGAGCCAGTAGTAGATACCTAATACCATAAAATATCCAGAATCTAATGTCATTCAGGTTGGTTTCATTTTCTGCTTACGTCTTGAAACAGGAATTACCTTATTTTCAAAACATAGGAACAAATTTTTAAAGTTTGGTAGAGTTCAGTAATTTTATAAAGATAGCTCATTATAATACTAATACTTTTTAGAGCTGTCATGTTTGATTGGCACTTTTGGCATTAAACTATCTTAGGGGACAGGGGTGCCTGGGTGGCTCAGTCAGTAAGCATCTGAATCTTGATTTTGGCTCAAGTCATGATCTCAGGGCTATGGGATCAAGCCCTGCATCAGGCTCTGTGCTGGGCAAGGAGCCTGCTTGAGATTCTCTCTCTCCCTGCCCCCCCCCAACTCACGCTCTCTCTAAAAACCAGAAACAAAAAACAAAGAACAGCAACAAAAACAAACTATCTTAGGTGACCCTATTCAGATAGACAAGGTGAATCATCCCCTATGTTCCTGCAGGAAAAAAATGGCACTACTGTGGATTGGCAGCCCTGGGTTGCAGGATGGATAAAATGCAAGAGGGCTTGAACCTCTAATCTCCAAAATGGAGAGCTCTCAACATCTTTAATAACATGGTTATTAGTATCCACGGGAGTAACAATTGATATTTTTAGAGTGCTGATTATTATGTTTTAATATTAAAGAGAACTGCAAACATAAGCCCATGGGTGTCTCCTGAAAACAGTGCACATTCATAAAGAACGATTACTAAAAAGCTCTGTTTGCTCCAATCTGGCAGTCTTGATCTGTTTCAAACAGTGAGTCACATCAGATAAATAAAAACAGAAGATATCTTTACTCTCCTCACACAGGTAAAAACCAAGCTGTATTGAAAATGTTAATACATGTTTTTACTCTGAGGACTTTCATGAATACAATCTTCCTCTCTCACTGCATGTATAAAGCACAATCTATCTGATCAATCAGGTGTAATCGCTCCAAGACCAGTTTGGGCCTTTGACTCTTTGATTATGTAACTGGTAATGAATATTCAAATATTACATGTAAAGTACAAAACAGAACACCGTATTTGAGAAACAATTTTTCTCTTATTCTTTAATATTACTAAACAGAATTCAACCTAATTTCCCATCACTTCCGTTTCTGTTATTATAGGCTTCTAATGGCCAAAACATAAATGAAATGAACTAGCAGCTTTTAAGTCCCTATTCAGAACCATTTTTAATTGAGATGGTGACTCCTTGCTGAGAATTCAAAACCATTTTCCTTTTTTAAAAGAAAAAAAGTAATTTTCTCTCAAAGGGATATCTGCTTCTGAATGCTTTCATAATTTTGTGTAGTTTTTTTGTTATGGCTCACTCATATTTACTTAAAAAGCAATCAGTAAAAACAAATTGTTTATTTTTATTTCCCTCAAAAATATACAAAGGGATTTAATTCTGAAATATAATTTAATACTTATTAATGATTGAAAAAATTTTAAATCCTACAAAGTAGACCAGAGCTTAAAGTTACCCTTTCCCTTTACTAGGTAAGTAGATGAATTTTCAAAATTATCTTACTATTCACATAGCATTCAACTTAACATTTGCTGGAGTACAGTAAGAATTATTTAGCCGATGCATAAAATATTATGCAAATGTTCTTAACATGAGGCAAGTTATAAGAAATCAAGCTCATGGGGGTGAATACTTCACTTATATTTTTGCTTTTAGGGAAGAGATTATCTTTGGTTTCTGTCAAAAATAGCCTTAAGAAAACTTCTGGTTCTTAAGGTTAGTTCTTATATTAATTCTGCCTTTCCTTTCATTTCTACAGCCCCCCAGTTTTGAATCAACATAACTAAAAAGACACTCATAATTTTCTGAAGTATGGCAGCAACCCATTTCCACAATCTCAGTTATATCCAGATTCAGGTTCCAACCTCACAGGAAATAAATAAGAATGCCTTTGGATGAATGAAGAAAAATGTCGTCATAAAGTCCATGAGCTTAGCAGACGAGGCATGTCCAACCCTCAAAAAACAATCAAATGGCTTGGCAATTTATGCAGAGTTAACTGTATTCACTTAACAAACTTTTCCATCTGGTTCCTTCGGAAACCTTGATTTCTTACCAAATGACACTTGTTAAGAAACGTAAGAAGGATTAGTAGCTGATCTACTGTGAAGTGACACTTTACAAAGAGGAAAAAAAAAAGGTGTATAATGGGCTTCAGAATCACAATTTACCCATCATCATTACCTTAGGAGCAAACCTAACCTCAATAGCCCTTGGATCAATACTGTGTTAGAATTACTACAGAACTATTGGACGTAATTATCAGCCCAGTTAGTTGAGAAAATATTAAATGGTACTCTTACAATTTACTTAATAAGGCAAAAAATGGTCATAAAATTTTAGATAAGTATCTATGAAAAAGTAAATAATTTTGAAAATTTCAACCTCCCAAAATACTAAATAGAAACCAACTTTATTTTATACACAGCTTAATGTAAAGAATTGTATGAAGTAAATCCTGCAAGTGAGAACTCATTAACTAGGAAACTATTCTTCTCTTTTGATATTAAAAGCAGTTTTTAATATCTTGACTATTCCAGGTGACCAGACTGAGAATAAAAGAATATATATATTATGACAAAAGAGCCAAGAATATGCTGTGGGGGAGGAGACAGCCTCTTTAATAAATGTTGCTGAGAAAATTGGACAGCCTGTTGAAAAAGACTGAAACTGGAACATTCTCTTTCACCATACACAAAAATTAAGTCAAAATAGATTACAGACTTGAATGTAGGACCTGAAATCACAGAACTCCTAGAAGAAAACATAGGTAACAAGTTGCCTGACATAGATCTTGGTGATGATTTATTTTTTAATCTGTTACCAAAAGCAAAAACAACAAAACAAATAAAGAAGTAGGATTATGGGGCGCCTGGGTGGCTCAGTCGTTAAGTGTCTGCCTTTGGCTCAGGTCATGATCCCAGGTCCTGGGATCGAGCCCCGCATCGGGCTCCCTGCTCGGCGGGAAGCCTGCTTCTCCCTCTCCCACTCCCCCTGCTTGTGTTCCCTCTCTCGCTGTGTCTCTCTCTGTCAAATAAATAAATAAAAATCTTAAAAAAAAAAAAAAAAAGAAGTGGGACTACATCTAACTAAAAAGTTTCTGCATAACAAAAAAAGAAACAAACCAGGGCGCCTCAGTGGCTCAGTTGGTTAAGCGACTGCCGTCGGCTCAGGTCATGATCGTGGAGTCCCAGGATTGAGTCCCACATTGGGCTCCCTGCTCAACGGTGAGTCTACTTCACCCTCTGACCATCTCCCCTCTCATGCTCTTTCTCACTCTCTCTCTCTCTAAAATAAATAAAGAAATAAAATCTTTAAAAAAAAAAATCCAGGAGTCCCTCTTCTGGGTATTTATCCAAAGAAAATGAAAACATTAATTTGAAAAGACATATGCACCCCTATGTTCACTGCAGCATTATTTATAATACCCAAGATATGGAAACAACCCAAGGGTCCATCAATGAATGAATAAAAAAAATTTTGTGTATATACACATATTATTATTTAGCCATAAAAAAGAATGAAATCTTGCCATTTGGGACAATATGGATGGACCTTGTGGGCATTATGCAAAGTAAAATAATAACACAGGTAATGTAAATAATTATATATAATTATATAATAAGAATTATATATTTTACATATATTAATAAATATTTTTATATATAAAATAAGCTCATAGATGAAGAGAACAGGTGGGTGGTTGCCAGAGGTGAGGGATGAGGAGTGGGAGAAATGGGTGAATTGGATTTTTAGTTTAAATAAGTTGAATTTAAAAAAAGTGAGAAAATATTATATAAATATATATGAACAAATATATGTATATACGGTAGAGTTAAACAAAAGGTAGTCTTGATTCCTTTTGTATTAAATGAAATCAGTATGTAAAGCAAGGTGTGGCCCTGTGTAATGCCGTCTTCTTTGCTGTAAGTAGTTTCTGCTTCCGTGAGAACAGAACACCTGCCCAAGCCTTTTTTTAATGACACTAGCTCCCGTTGACAAAGTAATCTTGGATGCTTTTTCCCTATTTGCTCCAAACTCACTCTTCCACATTTTCACTCAGCTGTCCTTTTTTCCCCCACACTTATATTCTACTGATCTTATATTATTTGTGTTTCTGTCACCACTGGTCTCTTTGTGAATTGTCAAGCCCCAGGCAATAGGAAATCATCTTTAGTTAAAAATGGGAAATATCATCTGAATTACACTTAGCAGACTGGTACTGTAGGACTCTTTTTTTTTTTTATTTAATTTTATTACGTTATGGGACTCTTAAGGGAAAAATTTTCATTCTTGACCAAAACAACTAAAGTAGATTGATGCAGAGATAAAGAAAACAAAAGGTTGATTCCAAACATTGGTAATATTCAATAGCAGTGTCATCCAGTAGAACTTTCTGCTACAATAGAAGTGCTCTATCAGTGAAGCACTATAATATAGTTGCTAGCTGCATACGGCTATTGAACATTTGAAATGTGGCTAATAGGACTGAGAAACTGAATTTGAATTGTAATTTGTTTTTAATTAAAGTTAAAATAGTTTCATCTGGCCATTGGCTATCATTTTGGACAATGCTGTTCTATAATATTAACCATATCATGGCTAATTTTGATTTCAAAGTCTAGAATGCTCACTACAAGAAATCTAACAGAATGAGGAAGATGCTTACATAAACATGTAAAATACATAGTTTTATACTCTACATTTCCCAAGAGATTACTGAAGGTTATTTATAATGTTCCTTAGCTAGATTTATGTAAATATAGTTCTATAAATTAAGAATTTCTAAATATCTGGTATAAGATTTTAAAAACTTCCCCACATTTACTATCTAACTCAAAGTGGTTTAAAAAATCTATTCTACTTAAAGCAGAAAATGATAGAATATACTCATTTTAACTTTTTGTTACAGAAAACGTCAAATCTATTTTTTTAAAAAACAGTCTAATCAACCACCCTATGCTCCTGTATATTGATACCTCCACCCATTTCTTTCTTTTTTTTAAAGATTTTATTATTTGAGAGGGGGAGCATGCACATAAACTGGGGGGAGGGGCAGAGGGAGAAGGAGAAGGAGAGTCCTCACTGTGCAGGGAGCCCAATGTAGGGCTCGATCCCAGGACCCTGATATCATGATCTGAGCAGATGCTTAACCAAGTGATCCACCCAGGCACCCCTCCACTCATTTCTCTCAGAGCCCAGATTATTTTAAAACACATCTTAGACATCTGACTTCAGAGGCCAACCTCTTAACAGCTACACTGTGCTATAGTAAGAAATCGAATTGTGTATATGTCTGAGGAGGGAAGACACAAATGCAAACTGTTTTCTAAATAAAATGACTGATCTGTGAAGAATAATGAAAATTGTCTTAAATAATACAAAGCTGGGGGGCTTGAGTGGCTCAGTCAGTTGGGCATCCCTCCCTTGGTTTTGGCTCAGGTCATGATCTCAGGGTTGTGGGATCAAGGCCAACAGCAGGCTTTGTGCTCAGCGAGGAGTCCTTGAAGATGCTGTCCCTCTGCCCCTCCCCCCACTTGCCCGCCCTCTCATTCTAAGATAAATAAATCTTAAAAAAAAAAATACACAGCCAAAGAGTAATACGAGTCTACATCATTGTCTCATGACAACAAATATCCACAGCCTGAAACATGAAATAAGCATCTAAGAGTTATGGTTCCATGCTAAATTGTGAGTGAAACAATTCACTCATGGAAAAGAGACACATACATTATTGATAACCAATGTGACAAAACTTCGCCAAGGCAGAAGAAATTTAGAAAGTAGAAAAATAATAATAAAAACAGTACAATTTGAAAGTCTCCTTTTAGAGCTCTCCATCCATTCCTTTATTTTTCTAGGTCAAAAAGTATAGCCTCCTCAGAATCAGAGCATTCTCTGTGACTAGAATGTCTGCAGCTTCTTGAAGCATGCATAGTGACTTTTCTGGCACAGAATGTCTGATGGAGGTGGACTGTACCTTTTTAAATCAGTGTCTGGCAAAAAGAGCTGTCAAGGTCTTTGACACCCCTATTTAGCATCATTCCTCAATGTCCTCAACAATCTTTATTTCCCAAGGTTCACTTTACAAAGGTTTTGTTTTTGTGTTTGCAGTTGATTCTTGTTTTTACTTCATGAGTTATCCTCAGTTTTCAATTTCTAAACATCTTTCTTCTTCCTACTTACGTATCTTCAAGAACATGTTATATTAAGTAAGCTGAATTACCATGACTATGTCTCAACCTATAAAATGAAACTAAATACTTTTATGCCAACAGAGGTGAGGAATTACTGTATAAATTTTGATTACTGAAGTTAAGTTTCTAGGGTACTGTTTATACTGAGTAATAGTGCCTGGACATTATAAAGTCTTCTATTTTTGGAGAAGTGCTACCCCACAATACCTTACAGCAAAGCTTGTAATGGTTGTTAAGAATGAGAGAACAACCAATGTGTTCAGAACATCCATTTCTTTTTAAATATAACTGGCTGAAAGGCAAGATACAGGAAAAATAAAATATAATTTTAAACTATGGTTTATTCTTGCAGTGGAATACTAGTCAGCATTTTAAATGAATTAACTGGAGAAGGAACTATACTAGATTGTCAGCCAGGTCATATGTCAATATACATAATGTTGAGTAAAGCCAAGGAAAGTACCAAATTACATAAGGTTAATAATGTCACATATGTAAATATTAAGATACCCAGAAAATAATATATGTATATATTATATATAAATAAATTATAAAATTATATAAATAATATGTATTTATATAGAGATTATTTAAATATATTATTTATATATGTCATAATATATTTATATATATATATATATAAAAGTTTAAAATACATAGAAGTCAGAATGGGAGGAGTTTTTGCAAATCATATATTGATAAGTAACTCAGAATACAAAAAGAACATTTATAACTCAGCAACAAACAAAAACCCAATTTTAAAATATATAATGGATTTGGTAGACATTTCTCCAAAGATACATAAGTGGGGAGTAAACACATGAAAGAATGCTTAACATCATTAGTCATTAGAGAAATGTAAATTAAAACCACACGACATAACACTTCACACTGACTAGGATGAAGTTAGAAATTGGAACCCTCATACATTGTTGGTGGGAATAAAAAGTGGCAGAGCCATTTTGGAAAACAAGTAATTCCTCAAAATAGTAAACAAAGAGTTATGATATGATAACCACAGTACCATTCCTAGGAATATATACAAGACAAGCACAAAACATATGTTCAACAAAAACATGCATACATATGCTCAGAAAATTTTTCATTAATAGCCACAAAGTGGAAATGACCCAAATCTTCATGATGTAATAAATGGCTAACTAAAAAATAGTATATCCATACAGTGTGATATTTGAAAATAAAAAGAAACAGTACTACAACACAGATGAGCATTTGAAAGTATTATACTAAATAAATATAGTCAACCACAAAAGACCATAAAATGTATGATTTCACTTATATAAAATGTTCAGGATGAGCAAATCTATGGAGACACAAAATAGATTATTAGTTGCATAGGGCTGATGAGGTTGGGGAGAAATGGAGAGTGACCACTAATGGATCCAGGTTTCTTTTTGGGGAACCAAACAGGTTTTAAATTTAGATTGTAATAATGGTTGTATATCTTCTGAGCAGACTAAAAAACATTGAATTGTACACTTTAAACAGATAGATCATATGACAGGTGAATCATACATCAATAAAACTGTTAAAATATATAATATGAAACAACTTTGGAGTCATACCTTGGTTAAATAAAAAGTAGAAAGGGATGCAGGTGTTTTGATTTACCTGTGCTACTTTTTTTATGCACAGTGTTAAGATTTCTTAAATGTAATTATCTGTATCTGTTAACATGTTTTTGTTCTTTAAGTGTAAATGGTTCACACTCAAATTAAATATTTAAAACATTTTAAAAATAGGTGTAGGTGATTTCACATGAATAGCACTTATTCTTCATAATTCTCTAAGTTATGTCCACTTTGCATACAATGAAATGGAGACTTGGGAGCTGAGTTCAGCAAAGTTGCCAAGTTAATAGAAAGTAATACCAAGATTTGAACCCAGAGCCATCAGTTACACAGCATCTCACCCCACACCATACTGCCTAGCCATCTATCTAATAAAGCAATTTGAAAAAGAAATAACATTAAGGAAAACTTGGCCAGATTTCCACTAACATTTAATTTTAAAAGTATTTAATGTCACTCTGAAATAATACTCAATACTTTATAATCAAGTCCTTCCAGACAGTTTATCTTCAACCTTCAAAATAGTTTGGCATCAAAACATCTCTGGCTGTTTAGCCTGGCAGGATCTTAATTATCTCTAGCTTTCTCAGGGGCAGTTGTTAAATTTCCCACTTCTCCTATTTAAAGTCTGATGGCTTGTCAACCTCTGCTTCCATCTTAATGCTGAAATGCTCCAGCACACACAACTCACCGTTTTTCTTCCGTGTCCATGGTTTCCTAATGCCAACACACTTTCATAGCATAATGCAGACAACTGGCATCTCCTCTCATGTGGTTAGTTCCTAACCGCATAGTTGCCAACCTCAACTCACATTAGAATCACCTACAGAATTTTAAATACATTAGTTCCCCAGGAAAAAAAAAATATTTTTTTAGTCTTGCACCTTCTTAAATTTTTTATATTATTTTTCAGTTTTCTTTAATCTAGAGTTTTCTCCTCCAACCCATTATTTCCTTAGACTGGATCTGTTGAAGACCCAGTCCACTTCACCTACTGAGTTTTCCACAGTTTAGATCTTGCATGCTACCAGTATAGGGTATAGTTAAGCACGTGTCTCTGTACTCTGTGTTTCCTGTAAATTGGAAACTGGATATAGAAGCTGTGTTGGACTCGAATTTGGTCTTTTTGGCAGTCTTGTGAGGGGTATTGCATTCTTAGACCAGGAGGCATATCATGTTTGTCTTCCTCTCTGTGATGTTAGCATCCATTGATACTCAGTGCATAGACCTCTAATTCACTGAGGCTTGCAAAATGGTGATATTTGAATTCTACCATTTTTTTTTTATCTATTAATTGGAACATATCTTATAAAGAAACACTTCTCCTTATCTACCATTTGGAAAAATACATGTTTGGTTATTTTTCTCTATTTACCTATTTTTAAGATAATGGTTTCTTATCTTTTGAAATAATCAATTATTCACTTTAAAAATTAAATACATATATTTAAATATATTTTATGTGCTTCAATCTATTGCTGTTAATTTTTATAGAATTAAAATGTCCCATCTTTGGCCAGTGGAAGCCTCTTCACAGCTAACAGCTCCTGTGCTCCTCTGATAGGGCTAGCAGTCTTTGATAGTTTTCATTCTTCCCAGTATGAAAGGTGATCCAGATTAATCTTGCACATTTCCTACCAGAGACATGGAATCACCCATTTCTTCAAGACATCTTTTTTTTTTTTGTTTTTAAAGATTTATTTATTTGAGAGAGCAAGAATGAGAGAGAGAGAGAACATGAGAGGGGGGAGGGTTAGAGGGAGAAGCAGGCTCCTCGCCGAGCAGGGAGCCCGATGCGGGACTCGATCCCAGGACTCCAGGATCATGACCTGAGCCGAAGGCAGTCGCTTAACCAACTGAGCCACCCAGGTGCCCCTCTTCAAGACATCTTGATTTCTCTTAGTAGAATACTACCAGATCACAATCTGAGGATGAGAGATGCTACTGAATTTGTTATTATTTCTAGGCTTTTTTAGTAGTAAAGAGATACAGTAGCAAGAGATATTTAAGTGTTTAAGTAGATAATTTAGAGATATTTTAGTAGCAAGAGACTTATAAACAGATGTAAATAATTTATTATGTAAAATATAATATTATGTAAGTTTATATTGATCCTTTTAATTTAAATACAGAACAATGGGGATTTAACTTCCTATTACTACAATATTTGCTTTCATACACAAAGGATGATACAATTAGACTATTCCATAATTACTCATTGGCTTTATCTAACCATAGAAGTCCAAAAGCACCAGTGAAATACTACTAATGCTATCACTCCAATATGATCATGGGAAATAGCTAAGTTTTTTTGTACTTGCAATCTACATTTTCAATAAATATGCTATATTGTAATTAATGGAACATATAGTTATTAAATGCCAAATATATCCCTATTTCATCTTAGTTCTACAACTATGTATTTTTTTGCTCACAACTGGTCCTATGTATGGACATACATAGTCTTCACAGTTTTGTTTTGTTTGTTTTTAAGATTTTATTTATTTATTTATTTTAGAAAGAGAGAGAGAGAGAGAGAGAGAGAGAGAGAGAGAGAGAGAGAGAGGGAGGGAGAGGGAGGGAGAGGGCACGAGTCTAGGCCAGGGGCAGAGGGAGGGAGAAAGAATCTCAAACAGAATCCATGCTCAGTGTGGAGCCCAATGGGTGGCTTGATCTCACGACCCACGATCATGACCCAAGCCAAAATCAAGAGTGGGACACTAACTGACCGAGCCACCCAGGTACCCCTTCATAGTCTTTTATGAAGGAGTATTTTTGTTCAGAAAACAAAAGCAAAAACACTTGTAAAAACATTAAGTATTAATTTAAAGATTAAATCTGTAAACTTCACACTTGATATTCCCTGGATTTTCATGGAGATTTTGTTTCATAAACATAGGTTGTATCTCAATTTATGAAAGAATAGATGCTATTATAAAGAGTGTTATACCCTCCATCTAAACCCTCTAATTTCATAATCTATCTGTGGAAAATTCTGTGCTGTTTGCCTTTGTCTTTTTAAAATCTTAAGAAAATCCCATTTAGGGGCGCCTGGGTGGCTCAGTCATTAAGCGTCTGCCTTCGGCTCAGGTCACGGTCCCAGGGTCCTGGGATGGAGCCCCGCATCGGGCTCCCTGCTCAGTGGGAGGCCTGCTTCTCCCTCTCCTACTCCCCCTGCTTGTGCTCTCTCTCTCTCTTTCTTGCTGTGTCTCCGTCAAATAAATAAATAAAATCTTTTAAAAAAAAAAGAAAGAAAATCCCATTAAAAAAAAAAAAAAAAAAAAGCCCAGAACAATTCAGTATTCTCTCCCCTAGGTCGGTCAGCAAGCTCCACAGCTGTATTCTCTCTCATTCTAGGAGTGAGCTAAGTACCAAAAATCTCGCCAGACAGAATACATTTCGATGGTCTCATCCTGTCTCTTTCAGAGTCTGTGGGCCTGAGATTCTCTGCAGTTTGCCTAGTGTTTGACATGCCCTACCCACGCTCTGCTGCTGCTAGCGCCTTCCCAAGGGCAGACTGCGCTCATCTAGTGTAGACGGGCTCCAGCATTGGCTCCAAGTCTCGGCCTACGTGAATTTTAATAAAGATTCATAGGCAGTTGTTATGAAGCAAACACCATAATGACACCCAGACAGGCTGTAGAATTATTTTTAGGTGAATGATGTGTGTGGCCCATGCCTCAGGCCCACCAAATGCTAATAATAGTAACACTATGCAGTAAGCAAAGAGAATATTTTTCATAAAAATTGCACAAATCAAAATGTTTCCTGCTTCCATCCTTCCACTTCCTGCTCTCCTTCTTCCTCTCCACACCATCAGGAGCTGCAGGGCTTAGTATCGACTACCTTGCAGAATCCAATAACAATCTAAAGAAAAATGAATCCATACTTTTGTTTCAGCATTCATTAGAGAAAAATGAGGAATGGCCTTACACATGTACAATGAAAATGCCAAGCATTACGTGGCTTGAAAAAAAAAACTAAAACCAGACTTGTTTGCCTTTTTAAACAGGGTCAGAAACGACTTCTTCCGTATTTGACATCTTTCTTCATATATGTAAGTTAATACACAATAGTGGCATGGGACCCGAATTAATGCACTTCAGAAAAGAGCTGTCACAGTGAAAACGCTTAGAGGGAAAGGACCACTCTTGGAAATTTAAGAAATGTTGCTCTCCTAAGGAGAATAAAGAAGTCCTTTATGAAGAATGCTATGTTTGGCTACTGATAAATTTAAACTGCCAACACTGCTTCCAAATCTTAGAAGTCAGAGAGCCCAAATTTCGGTTTCATCTAGTAGTTAAAGAAGCAAATTTTTTTTTTAAGCTATTTGCTCTTCCGTGTACTGTTGAGAACTGCAAGATTGGCTAAATATGGAAACCATTTAAAGGAATCTTATTAAAAATCCAACTTCCTAAAATTGAACCTTAAGTGAACTCCAGCATCAGAGGAAACCAGCAAAGGGAGACGAATATGTGGCATAGTGCAAGACAGAATCTAGAGGAGGTTATAGTATGAAGATCCGAGATAAACATTTTAAGTCTGTACATTTAATTTGCTACATTTTTGTAAAAACAACAACAACATCTCAGAGGGGACAGGTGGTGTGACAGACTTGGATACATCTGGGTCAAAGTCCTGGC
This sequence comes from Callorhinus ursinus, assembly GCF_003265705.2. Classification (NCBI taxonomy): domain Eukaryota; kingdom Metazoa; phylum Chordata; class Mammalia; order Carnivora; family Otariidae; genus Callorhinus; species Callorhinus ursinus. The sequence continues at coordinate 7,370,340 of NW_027397065.1, forward strand.
TCAGCCCCTTGTGGATGCCTCACCTTGGGCAATTTTTCTTTTTCTCCCCATTTCCCTAGCTATGAAAAATAGCAAGCAAATAAGAAGCAAAACAGCGAGGTTTTTCCTAACTAGAAACTAGGAGAGAAAAACAAAGAAGGGAGCTATAATAAAACTATTTCAGCTGAGACTTTGTTTCTTTAAAAAGATTGTATTGATGTCAACTTTTCTGTTTCATATATTTATTTTTGTTTTCTTCCATCTTGTCTCAATTTTTGACTCCTAAGTATTCCTATTTTTTTATCCTTGCTTGAATTTTTTGTATTTTTCTGGGATTTCTTATTTTATGCCTATCTCTAAGTATTTTCTTTCCTATCCACGCCCAGTTACTCTCACTTGTACTTAATAAAAAAAAAAAAAGAACAATATCAGATTTCCCCTCTCTCTGTATCAGCTGAAGGCTCATACTGTCCTAACTTAAAATTCTCTCTCAAAAAGCATAAATGGGTGATGTCCTGAGAAGCACATACATTGTAAGCTTTGTCAGACCCATCAGAGGAATGGAGAAAGTGAGTACCTATGCTGCATCCTTTTCCTAATTCCAGCTGCTGAGCCATGCTTCCCCAAACCTTTAGGGTTACTATAGCTTATTGTGGTCCAGACCATCTTCACTCCTACACCTTAGAAGGCTGAGATCTCTGCCAATTGCTCCACTGGGTCCTAAAGCAACTTCTCTAATGTTAAACCATTATGTTAAAGCTTTGAAACGGGGGAAATAGCCTCAACATTAGAGGAACAACAAGTCAGCATCGATGATCTCTAAACATCTGAAATTCACTCTATAAAAAGTCCCTACCAGCAGGAAGGGAAAAATGAAGGGGGGGAAATCGGAGGGGAGACAAACCATGAGAGACTATGGACTCTGAGAAACAAACTGAGGGTTTTCAGATGGGAGGGGGGTGGGGGGATGGGTTAGCCTGGTGATGGGTACTAAAGAGGGCACATACTGAATGGAGCACTGGGTGTTATACGCAAACAATGAATCATGGAACACTACATCAAAAACTAATGATGTAATATATGGTGACTAACATTAAAAAAAAAGAAAAAAGTCCATACCAACACCTGTATCCCAACACATGTTACTGTATTCTGAGAGATCCTTTGCGGGTACAAGCCTTCCTTCTAATTCCAGGACAAGACAACCCTTCTGAGTTCAGTGGTGTCCTCTACTTTTTTGATATTCAAGGCCAAGCCCGAACAATTCCCTATGCTAAGCTTTAAAAATATATATAAACTCATGAGAGACTGTGGACTCTGAGAAACAACCTGAGGGTTGTAGAGGGGAGGGGGGTGGGGGTATGGGTTAGCCTGGTGATGGGTATTAAAGAGGGCACGTTCTGCATGGAGCACTGGGTGTTATATGCAAACAATCATGGTACACTACATCAAAAACTAATGATGTAATGTATGGTGAGTAACATAACATAATAAAATTTAAAAAATGCAAAGTAAATATATATATATATATATAAACTCTAAATAGAAACAAAAAAAGTAAATTGAGCAATAAAAAATTGTCAACAAATTAAAAATAATTAATAGCCAAGCCAAATCCCTGGTTAGTAACTCGTTTCAATTAAGTCAGTAAAGATAGAAATTCTCCTGCCAACCAATGCCCACCAGGTTCTTGTTTGGAGGCTCTGTTTCATTTGAAGGTGCACCTGTTTAATATTTTTAATAGCTCTGAGTATACTGTATTTTGGTTTTTGATGCTCTTTTAAGTCTTCCTCAGTAGACTTTGAGGCTTTTGAGAAAAGAGGGGATGTTTTCTTTGTTTCTGTGTCTCTGAGCACCTAGTCTAATGACTAGAAAGTAGTAGGAATAACAGGGTAAATGTAAAAATAACTAACATTTTTGGGGAACCCATAATGTCACATGTATTTTATAGATATTTTACATATTATATCAGTTGTATGAGTGCCCCATTTTTTATATTAAAAAAATCTCATGTAAGTTAACTAGCCTCCCCATGTTTCACATAGCTTATAAGGTGCTATTTTAAGTCCAGATTTATCACTAAATAATGAGTAGTGATTTTTTACCAAATGAATGAATAAATGTATAAATATATGAACATAGGGATGCATCCATATAAATATGCTCATATATATGTCATTTTATTCTCTTTTTCCTTTATATATAATTTTCAGACACATATAAAGAGGTTTGGGGCACCTGGGTGGCTCAGTCGTTAAGCATCTGCCTTCAGCTCTGCATCGGGCTCCCTGCTCCGCGGGAGGCCTGCTTCTCCCTCCCCCAACCCCCCTGCTTGTGTTCCCTCTCTCGCTGTGCCTCTCTCTGTCAAATAAATAAATAAAACCTTTAAAGGAAAAAAAAAAAAGAGGTTTAAGTTGGAGGCAAGGGGAAATTGGATATCATCTTATCTTTTTTTTTTTTAAATTATGTGCTTGGTGAAAATGAAAACCTACCATGGTGTACAGGTAGTTATGACTTGTTGCAAAAGAGAAGACATAATTACCTTGGCCCATATTCTATCCATAAAGGCTCCAGGTAAGGAGAAGAAATTATGATCACTGAATTTAGACATAATTTGGGAGGGAGGACAATTTTCAGATTCAAACTCCAAGGCAAACCATTAGAATGGGTGTTCCTGCTGCTTCTGGAGAGAGGAGGAGAGGACATTGACTAACATGGGAAGTGCATCATCAGACAAATCTTTTCCTGTTATAAGAAAATCTCAGTCACAACACTAAGGCTTATGGAGACAACAATTCATTATAGGAGATGAAATAAATTGTCTTAACCTAAAATACTATAATCTCTCTGGTGAAAAGTGGTGACAGTATTGCCTAAGACATTTGAAAAATGCTTCCTCCTATCCTGGACACTTTCATTCAAGGAAATGCTTGTCAAATCATGGTTCCATGTCTGTTTTCTGTTCCATAAACACACACACACACACACACACACACACACACACCTAGCAGTTTTAGAAAGGTAACACTCATATGCCTTCTGGCTATGTTCTTCCTTCTTAGACATCTAAAAACCCCAAAAAACTGCATTAGGAAAAAAGAGAGAGTAGAAGTAATTTCAAAGAATGGCATAAGAGTCCTTCCCTGAACCACAAATTATAGATCCCAAGGGGTCAAAACTAAGCCTTCTGTTTCTTCCTTCTTAGGACTAGCACCCTCAGCAGTTTTTAGAGTTGGGTGCTAAATACATACCATAGTAGGACATAAAAAGAATCCAAAAGGCCTGCAAGCATAAACAACTTTACGAGAGCTCAAGACGTTATTTGGGGTTGCTTACCCTAAATTTCTGTTTGAGGACTTCAGCTTTAAATAACAGTGGAAGAAAATATATTTTGCCCATTCAACGCAGCAAGACATGGTCTATATGCAAAGAATGGAAAGAGTAGCGTTAAGGATTTTGTGCTCTGCCTTAATCTCTCTATATGCAGCCCACTGTTGACTGTACTTTTTAAAGAAAATGTCCTTTCAGACTATCTTCCATTTGAGCAAAAGAAATGGTTCTATACTTCTACTTTTTTGCTTAAAGTAATAAAGCTGAACGATACAATGTTCTATGGTATAAATTCAATGAAAAGCAAAGCAAAGTGAAGGAAATGAAAATTTACACCTCATGTGAATCAAAAGGAAAAGAAGAATGTCATATACAAGAGAAACAATGACTTGAAATCAATGTCTTAAATTTTAAATACAGTACTTTTTTAAAGTACCCAGGAACATAGTAGGTTTGTAATACCTGTCATTGCTTTCTGAGATCTTTCTACAGGCACATAATTTAATCATTCCACCTGAAGTGTCAGGCACATAAAGGTATTATTAGTTAAGAGTGAATAGTAGTTTAATTTGAAATAGGAGACTTAAATTTTGCTTTTAACTATTAAAAACAGATAAAAATTAAAGTGAATAATTTTATAGTTTTAAATAACCACATTTCTTGCTATTTTAACTTTAGCCAAGGAGATCTTCCAAAATGTATGACAACATTTATTTTGAGCTTTATTATTAAGCTTTAACTTTTGTAGCAAGATAAGTGCAATACACCACAGAGACTTTTAACCTTTGAAATTCCTATTGAGAATCAATTTTAGAAACAGATTAAAATCAATTTGGTAAATGCAAATTCAGTGATTATTACATGTCAAGCATCATTAGGCATGTATAGAATGATATGGTTAAGCCCCAATTCCTACTCTCAAGAATCTTGTGGACTAATGGGTAACATACACATATATAAATACATTATTTGCAATATGTTAAATGCTAAGGTAGGTGTATGCATATGGTTTAAAGAGAGTAGGGGCGCCTGGGTGGCTCAGTCATTAAGCATCTGCCTTCAACTCCGGTCATGATCCCAGAGTCCTGGGATCAAGCCCTGCATCAGGCTCCCTGCTCCGCAGGAAACCTGCTTCTCCTTCTCCCACTCCCCCTGCTTGTGTTCCCTCTCTTGCTGTGTCTCTCTCTGTCAAATAAATAAATAAAATCTTAAAAAAAAAAAAAGAGTATAATGAAGAGAGTAATTCTGAGTGATGGAAGTTTCTGAAAGAAGCAGTAGCTGAACTGAATTCTAAAGGAAAGATAAATGTTTGTTCTGTAAACAAGAAATAAGACTAAGGCCTGGGGCTCTGAGGAAGACTACCTGAATTTGAATCCTGACTCCAGTGAAATCACCTTAACTCTCTATGGTGCAGTTTTCCCATGTGTATAATAGGATTAATAATAGTACCTAATTTGTAGGATAACTGTGGGGATTAAGTTAGGTAATATATTTAAAGCACTAAGAACATCACCTGCCTTATGATAAGAACTCCACCAACAATAGCTGTTGTTATGACATGACACCCTATGGACTATTGTGGATAATACCCATCAGTTGTAAAACAAACTTTTAGCAATACATAAAAATAAGACCAGTATATCAATTAATATTTTAAGACATTAAATGAATATTGATAGGTTACTAGGGTGTACCATGTCCGTTTAGGAAGTACAAGTGATAATTCCCACCATAGCAAATTTGAAAATGATAAAACATACATACACCCAAACACACATATATGTACATATTTAGATATATGTCTGTATAAATATATTTAAGACTTCAGGGTGTATTGTAGAAAAAAAAAGTCTAAAACAACTAGCTTCCTTTCTAGAGAGGAAAGAGACTTTTTTGAGCCAATACCAGTATCACTTCCCTCTCCGTGAGCATTAGCCATTTCTGAGAATAAATGGGGAAGAAATGGGTCAGTCATGAGCAAAAGAACTTTGATGGAGTAAGTAGCAAGAAATACAGTAGAGTTTTTAACAGGTGCGTGAGCTGGCATGAAGGACTGGAATCTACTATATCCCCCTACTCAGTGCTGATTCCTCTGGCCAACCAATGCTTCCCCAGAGGAATTTGGTTCAGAGTATGGCACCACTGTATGCTATGGGCTGGTCTATAAATCAGGGGGAAATCTCTACATTTTACAGTGCTTCAATCCCAAATTTCCCCTGAAAGGTGCCTGCAATCACTCAGGATAGATCTCACTCTTAAGACTTCTGAAATTTGAGGTAAACTGAAACTCAAACTACAACCCAGACACAACACACCTGAATTCCTATTTGGATCAAAATAATCAACTCTTCACCCTAGCTGCCTGACAGAGAAAGGGTTGTGCCCTCGCAGAGGAAAAGTATTTTGTACCAAATTCTTTGGTTCATTTAAATATATAATCATGCCTCTGTAAAATATGCAAAAATGCAAAAATGACAAAAAATGAAAAAAAAACAGAAAAACAAATCTGCAGAAGCAGACCCACAAATAAATTAGATGTTGGAGTTAGCAGATAATATAGGCTTTAAAGTTACCATCATAAATACATTAAAGATATTAGTAGACAAAATAGAGAAAAATCCATCTCCATAGAAAAATGGAATCTCTTAAAATCAAATTGATATTCTAGAATGGAAATTTTTTTAAAAATGTGAAATTAAAAATTTACTGGATATGGAGCTTAATTTCAAACTGAATATATATAGTAGAAAGAAGGTCAATGAATTTTAAAGCAGAGCAATAGAAATTACCCAAATTGAAGCAGAGAGAAAAAAACAAAAACAAAATTCTAAGAAGAGTTCATAAAAAACATGTAGGATGAAAAAGCACTTGCATAATCAGAGACCCAAAAGAAGGGGAGAAATAATTTAAAAATTTTTTAAAAACCATTGGGAAAATGGCAGAGTAGGAGGACTCTAAGATTGCCTCATCCCATGGATACAACTAGATAATGCTCACATCAGCACAAATAACCCAGAAAATGAGGGGAGGGGGATGGGGAGATGGGGTAACTGGGTGATGGACATTGGAGAGGGCATGTGACATGATAAGCACTTAGTGTTATATAAGACTGATGAATCACAGACCTCTACCTCTGAAACCAATAATATATGTTAATAAAATAAAACAAAATAAAATAAAAAATGAAAAGCAGTTGATCTTAAAAAAAGAAAAAAACTAATAACCCAGAAAATCACCCAAAGACTGGCAGAACAAACTTCACAACTACAATACCAAAGAGGCCACATCAAAGAAGGTAGGAAGGATGGAGATGCTGTCTGGCAGTGACACGTGACACAGACCATGGTCAGCCTTGGTCGAGAGGGAGCTGGTGGTGTGGAGAAGGGCGAGAAGCAGACTATCACACTGTGGAGCCCACATGGGGAAGATGAATCCCCATAATATTTGCCTCTAAAATGAAAGGAGCCAAATTTCATAAGTTCTTACAACCAGCAGGACTTAAAGCCTGGAATTTAAAAAAAACGTAGGCTTGCAGATACAGCATGGCAGTTTGAAAAATGCCAGGGGCAGCTGGGAGGGAGAATGATTTGCTCATCTCAGCACATGGCCCAGAGAGACAAAGATCACAGAGAGACCTCTCCAGAACAAAGGAACTGCCTGGCACCATTTCCCTCCCCTGCACCCAGCAAAAATAATGGCCACCTGCAGGAACCAGTGGGGAGCCCACTCACAACCTAAGCCCCAACTCCTCATGTTTCAGTGAACCCATCCTTCCCAGTCACATTTGCCTCAGTCCTGGTGCTGCAGGGTTCCTCCCCCAAAAGACTGGCACAAACCCCACCAACACCACATTTCCAACCCTGGCGTTTTGAGGTGCCTCGGTTCTGGCAGCAGTGGCAGCAAGTTTCATTTTGCAAGCAGACCAGCACACACCTTAAAACACACCCCACCCCAACCAGAAACAAACAGTGCCCACACAGATAAAGAGAACCTCTGTAAACAACTGGACTGAAGGAAAAAGCAGCCAGGACACAATAGCAGGGCACAGGCAACACACATAGGAAAGACTCCCTGAAGTGCCAGGTCGTGGGGAACAGTAAACACTGAACTACAGGGCATTACAGTACCTCTTCTTCATAAGGACATTACCTTCAAGACATAGCTGACTTTCCTAATGCACAGAAACAGACACAGAGAGGTATACAAAAATGAAGAGAAAGAGGAGTATGTCCCAAATGAAAGAAAAGAACAAAACCACAGCAAGAGACCTAAGCAAAGCAGATATAAATAATATACCTCATAGAGAATTTAAAGTAATGATCTTAAAGGTACTCACTGGACTTGAGAAAAGAGTGGAGGACATCAGCGAGACCTTTAACAAAGAGATGAAAAAGAACCAATCAAGATGAAGAACACAATAAATAAAATTAAAAATACTCTTGATGGAAGAAAGAGCAGACCAGCAGAAGCAGAGGAATGAATTAATGATCTGGAAGACAGAGTAATGGAAAGCAATAAAGCTGAGCACACAAAAGCAAAAAAATATGCAAAATAAGAACAGATTTAGGGACCTCACTGACTCCATCAAGTGTAATAACATTAACATTAAAGGGTTCCCAGAAATAGAAGGAGAGAGAAAGGGGGGCAGAAAATTCTTTTGACAAAATAATAGCTGAAAACTTGTCTAATCTGGGGAAGGAAACAGAAATCCAGATCCAGGAGGCACAGAGATTCCCCAGCAAAATCAATCCAAAGAGGTCAATACCAAATGCATAGTAATTAAAATAGCAAAAAGTAGTGATAAAGAAAAAAAATTAAAGCCGCAAGAGAAAAGAAGACGGTTACATACAAAGGAAACCCCATAAGGCTAGCAGCTAATTTTTCAGCAGAAACTTTTCAGGACTGAAGGGAGGGTCATGATATATTCTAATTGCTGAAAAATATATATATGTAGGCAAGAATACTTTATTCAGCCAGAATATCATTCAGAATAGAAGGAGAGATAACAAGTTTCTCAAACAAAAACTAAAGGAATTCATGACCACTAAACCAGCCCTACAAGAAATACTAAAGGGGACAAATTGAGTGGAAAGGAAAGACCCTAAGTGAGAGTACGAAAAGCAAGAATCACAAAAGCAGTAAAAATAAGGCTATCTATAAAAATAAGTCAAAGGATCCACAAAATAAAAGGATGTAAAATATGACATTGTATACTTAAAATGTGGGAGGAGGGGCTCCTGGGTGGTTCAGTCATTAAGTGTCTGCCTTCGGCTCAGATCATGATCCCAGGGTCCTGGGATTGAGCCCCACATTGGGCTCTCTGCTCAGAGGGAAGCCTGCTTCTCTCTCTCTCCCACTCCCCCTGCTTGTGTTCCCTCTCTGGCTGTGTCTCTCTCTGTTAAATAAATAAAATCTTTAAAAAAAAATGTGGGAGGAGAGGAGGAAAAAAGTGAATTCAATTTAGCAACCATCAACTTAATATAGACTGCTATATGCAGGAGATGTTATATATAAACTTACTGGTAACCACAAATCAAAAACCAGTAATAGGTATGCAAAGAATAAAGAGAAAGGAATCCAAGTATATCACTAAAGAAAGCCAGCAAGGCATGAAAGAGAGGAGGATAAAAACAAACAAACAAACAAACAAACACCTAAAAACAACCACAAAAGAAGTAACAAAATGGCAATAAGTACATATCTATCAATAATTATTTTGAATGTAAATGGACTCAATGCTCCAATCACAAGATATAGGGTGACAGAATGAATAAAGAAAACTAGACCCATCTATACGTTGCCTACAAGAGGCTCATTTCAGACCTACAGACACCTGCAGATTCAAAGGGGATGGAGAAACATTTATAATGCAAATGAATGTCAAAATATACCCAGGGTAGCAATACTTATTTTGGACAAAATAGACTTTAAAACAAAGACTATAACAAGAAACAAAAAGGGTCATTATATAAAACTACTAGGGAAAATCCAACAAGAATATTTAACAATAGTAAATATTTATTTACCCAACATGGGAGCACCTAAATACATAAAACAGTTAATAACAACCATAAAGAAACTGATCAATAATAATACAATAATAATAGAGGACTTTGCCACTGCATTCACATCAATGGGCAAATCATCCAAACAAAAAAATCAATGAAGAAACAGGGACTTCGAATGATACACTGGACCAGATGAACAGATACACTCACAACATTCCATTCTAATACAGCGAAATACACATTCTTTTCCATGCACATGTAACATTCTCCAGAATAGATCACCTATTAGCCATAAAACAAGTCTCAACAAATTAAAAAAGACTGAAGTCATCCCATGCATATTTTCTCACAACAGTATGAAACAAGAAATCAACCACAACACAGGATGAACAGTATGAAACATAATATGAACAAGAACTCAACCACAAGAAAAAAACCTGGGAAGACCACAAATACATGGGGGTTAAATAACATGCTACTAAGTAATGCATGGGTCAACCAAGAAATCAAAGAGGAAATCAAATAATACATAGAGACAAACGAAAATGAAAATAACTGAAATATTATATTGCATGTTAACTACTGAAAATTAAATAAAGACTAAAAAAATGGCAATGAGGTATCACTGCACACCTGTCAGAATGGCTAAAATAAAAAAATTTAAAAAAACACACAGAAAAACAGAATTGGTATATGGACTCTTATTCAGCCATATGAGAGAATGAAATTTTGCCATTTGCAATGACATGGATGGAGCGAGAGAATATAATGATAAGCAAAATAAGTCAGAGAAAGACAAATACCATATGATCTCACTCATATGTGTAATTTAAGAAACAAAACAAACAAGCAAAGGAAAACAGAGAGAGAGATAAACCAAGAAACCAACTCTTAACTTTAGAGAACTGATGGTTACCAATGGCGGTGGGGTGGGATGGGGATGAGTGAAATAAGTGATGGGGATTAAGAGTACACTTATCATATAATGTATTATTTGTTTCAGAGGTACAGGTCTGTGATTCAACAGTCTTACACAATTCACAGCGCTCACCATAGCACATACCCTCCCCAGTTTCCATCACCCAGCCACCCCATCCCTCCCACCCCCCACCACTCCAGCAACCCTGTTTTCTGAGATTAAGAATTCCTCATATCAGTGAGATCATATGATACTTGTCTTTCTCTGATTGACTTATTTCACTTAGCATAATACCCTCTAGTTCCATCCACATCATTGCAAATGGCAAGATTTCCATTTTTTGACGGCTGCATAATATTCCTGTGTGTGTGTGTGTGTGTGTGTGTGTATGTATGTGTATATATATATACATATATATATACACACACACCACATCTTCTTTATCCATTCATCTATTGATGGACATCTAGGCTCTTTCCATAGTTTGGCTATTGGGAAATCGGAGGGGGAGACAAACCATGACAAACTATGGACTCTGAGAAACAAACTGAGGGTTTTAGAGGGGAGGGGGGTGGGGGGATGTGTTAGCCCAGTGATGGGTATTAAGGAGGGCACATATTGAATGGAGCACTCGGTGTTATACGCAAACAATGGATCATGGAACACTACATCAAAAACTAATGATGTAATGTATGGTGATTAACATAATAAAATTAAATTAAAAAAAGAAGAGTACACTTATCATGATGAGCACTGAGTAATGTATAAAATTATCAAGTCGCTATGTTGTACACCTGAAACTAACACTGCATGTTAACAATACTGAAATTAAAATTAAGACCTTAATTTAAAAATTTGAAAAAGCAGTTATTTAAGATGCTCAATGAACTCATGTAAGACAAGTGCAAATAAAATTATATTTGATCATAATCAAATTACCAAAGACCAAATTAAAAAACAATTCTTATAAACAGACTGAGAAGATACTAAAGGAGAATAACAAAAAAGATGATTGATATCTCATCAGAAAAAATGCAAGCCACATGTTCATGGAATGCCATCTTTAAAGTGATAGAAAAAGAAAGAAATGGCTGTCAAAATAGATTTCTATACCTAGCAAAAATCTCATTTGATAAAAGACAAAAGGAAGACATTTTCAAACAAAAGCTGAGAGAATATATTGTCTGTAAAGCGCACTATAAGGTACAATAAAGAACAATACTAAAGAAAGATTATCAGGCTGAAATGAAATTATCACACACAAATTATCCATTTCTGTTTCTCCTCATTGGTTCCTGTGAATTCAAATTACCATGTAGTGTCATTTACTTACTCCACTACAGATTTGTTTTCACCCGTTTCACAGTTCTGTTATTGTAAAGTGTATTCCTATGCACTACAGGCTCAACAATAAAGTTAAACATAAATAAAACTTCATAATGATATATAAACTCACATATCATCTTATGCAATTGATTTTTAAATCAATTAATAGAGGGGGAAAAGAAGAAATATGCAATTATTCTTTCATAATTGCCTACATAATTACATTAAGTGGTGCTTGTTTCTTTATGTGATTTTAAATTACTCTCTGATGTCATTGGCATTCGGGCTTAAGAAGTTATTTTAGTGTTTCTTATAGGGTGGGTCTGCTAACAAATTCTGTAAGGGTTTGTTCATCTGGAAATGTCTTAATTTTACCCTCATTTTTGAAAAATAATTTTCTGCATATGTAATTCTTGGTTCAGATTTTTTTTTCTCCTCAGCACTTTGAATATGTCCTTTCACTGTCTTTTTGCCTCCATTATTTCTGATGATAAATTAACTGTTAATCTTATTGGGATTCCCTTGTATGTGGTAACTTTTCTGATTGCTTCAAAGAGTTTCTCCCTGCCCTTGTCCATTAACATTTTGACTATCATGTGTCTGTGTGTTGGTCTCTTTTTATTTATACCATTTAGTTCATGAAGCTTTCTGGATATTTAGAATAATGTTTCTCAACCAACTTGTCAAGTTTTAGCCATTATTCCTTCAAATATTGATTGATTGCTCCTATTTTTCTTTCTCTTCTTCTCTGGTACTCCCATTATTTATGATGGTACACTTAATATTATGCCCCACATTTCTTTGAGACTACTCATTTTCTTTCATTCCTTTTTTTCCTGTCTTCATATTCCATAATCTGTACAGATCTGTCTTTAAGTTCACTGATTCTTTCTTCTGCCAGCTCAATACTGTTCAATCCCTTTAGTGATTTTTTTCATTTCAATTATTGTATGTTTCAACTCCAAACTTATATTTTTAAAAAGTAATTTCTATCTTTTATGAAAATTCTCTATTTCAGGAGACATTTTCAACCTCTCTTTAATTCTTTAAACATAATTCCCTTCTGTTTTTTTTTTAACCTATTTATAATATTTGCCTTGAAGTCTGTTAAGTCCAATATCTGGGCCCTCTCAAAGTCAGTTCCTATTACTTGCTTTATTTTTGTATGGGTTACACTTTATTGCCTCTTTACATGCTTGGACATAACTTTTTAACTTCTTTTGCATTGGTAATGCATGTGTTTAGCCATACAACATACAGTATGAATTTGATATGGCTCACAAAAATCCATCTCTATTACAGAGAAACAACTCAAAAATCTATAGTCATGTCTTCATATGCTACCATCAAAAAACTGCAAGTTATTGTTGCTAGAAACTTATACAGAAAAAAAATTTTAAGTTTCTATTAACTTCCATGAGTTTTCTCTGTATAACATGGACCAATAGGAAAAGTTTTCCAACACCAACACTTAGAACATATTCAAGGTTCCTTGGGATGTATCTGGAAACATTTCTCCATGCAATTACATTCCTAGCCTGTTTTTCATTACAGGTCCACAAATATTTATTTGCAACCTGATGCTTTATACCACATAATAAACACCCTAATTTGGTTACATTCCTTGGCACTAGAACTAAGCTCAGATGGTGACCAGGGGTTCATGATTCACCCATGCACACATCTATTTCAGACATCTAAGTTCACTAGCTTGATATTTTGAGGAATTTTGTCTGTGTAGCAAATGTTGCTTTATTTCCAGGACTTTTGTTTTTCTAATTGGTTTTATGTTTTAATTTAAAAAAAAAATCACAGCACATTTTTCATCAAATTATATATAGAAAAAAAGATGATTGATAAAAATTACAAGTGATAAAAGTCACTTGATTACCATACATATGTATCTAGATAGTGTTTAACTTGGCAATATTCTACCAGCCATTTTTTGCTCTTCTACAAAAGATGTAAACATTTCTAAGATTGAATTAGCCTTTGTGTAATTCATTTAGGGATAGTCTAACAGATTTTGCAGTCCAGCCTACTAGCATTCTAAGATTTCCGTAATGTAAGTTTTTCTAGGACCAATAGTTGTTAATTTCCCAAGAAATTCAGAAAAAAAAAAAAACCTGAATGAATGGCAAGAGAAACTATGTACTTAGATAAAAGGGATAGTATGAAGATCTCAAATCTCCCCAAATTAATTTATGAATTTAATGCAATCATAAAAAATTAGTAACTCTATTTTTTCATACCTGACAAAATTGTTGAAAGGATTTTTTGGAGGCTATATATGAGAGAAGAATTACATAGTATTTGAGAAGTAACACTGCATATGCAAAAATAACTTTAAAGACTTAGTAAATAAAAAAAATAAAGCAGAAACAGACCAATAAAGATAAGGAAAAAATAAAATATATTCAATAACTGAAAATATAATAAATATGATATGCCAAATCAGTGGAGAAAGAAGTCAGTAGCATTTGGAAAGTTGTTTACCCTTAGGTAAAATAAAAGTGAATTCCCATGCCACACCATACACCAAAATTCTAGATGAATTAAAGATCAAATAAAAAACACAAGAATAAATACAGATGCTAATTATGTAATTTGGAATGAAGAAAATTTTATATATGACACCACCTAAATAGAAAGTACGAAGGAAAAGATTGGATTCCACTACACAAAAATACAAAATAAAAAGCCCCATCATAATTTTGGCGGATCTGAGGGCAAAGAATCAATAGAATATGTACTTTTCACAAATCAAGAAAAGGTCAATAAGTACATGAACAAAGGAGGAACACCAAAAATTAATGAGAGGAAATACAAAGGAAAAACATTCCATAACACCAATAATTAATAGATGCAAGTTACAACAACGAATCTTTTTTCTTATCAATCTAGAAAAGACATTTGAGGAAGCTCAGCATTTGGAGAAAATAAGATCTCACAATACCAAAGCAGATGCAAATCAGTACATTTTAAAAAAAGAGAATAGATCATAACATACCAAAAGTGCTCAAATATTTATTACTTATTGATCTTAGTTATATTTCCAGAAATCTATCATAAAGAAACAATCATGAAGGTATGAAAGATTTAACTACAAGAATAACTATCATTACAATAATAAAATTTTCAAAGTACCTTCCATCTGCAACAAGTCTTACCCTGGTGTCAACAGCTTGTATGCTCTTTAGCCCTAAAAGAATGGACTGATTATACAATACACAGTACATAGATATAATAAATGATAGGTAACCATTAAAAGTAAAGTCCCAGATGATATTAATGAACCATGGCATGGAAATATTTGTGTTAAATAATACATAATATAATCAACTAAAGTGTGTATGTGTGTGTGTGTGTGTGTGTGTGTGCCCAATTAACAGCAGGAAAAGTATGCATGTGATTTTTTTCTCCTTTTGCCTACCTGTATTTACTAACATTTTAACAATTAACATAAAATGAGGGAAAAGAGTTATTATTAAATTAATTATTAATATATGCCTTCTTCATCAAGCCTCAAATTTCTGGGTAGTGTTTCTCTTATCTGTGCTTTTGTGTCAGAGTTTGGATAACAATAGATCTAATCCTCAAATCTTGCAAGGATTTTATCTTGTCCATCTCCCTGCCCACCTGAAACATAGTACAGGTTTTAAACAAATTCCTAGGTACCTTCTGTTAGATTTAATCTCCTTCAATTTGCTTTTACCCTTGACCCGCTCAGCTTAATTCGCTCTTTAGTCACAGTAAATTCCCCAGGGATTGGGAATGAGATGGCTTCTCCATGCTCCACTGTTCAGTCTCCCTTTTGTTTAGCTAGAGAGCTAGGCAATGACTACAGCCCTGACAACTCCACAGCTCTTCTCCTGCTTCAAAGGTGACATTTTGTTCTTTAATTAGAATATAAGCTCCTTGAGCACTGGAACAATGCAAAGTTTTTAGATCCCTTTTTTTGTTCCTCTAATGACACCTGTGTTTTACATAGGATGGACAAAGAAGGCAGATACTTGGGGGGAAATCATGAAATGGATCAGAAAATGTCATTTTCTTTTGTAATATTCTATCTCCACAAGAAGACTTTAGCACTCACTCTTGTATCTGTGCTCCCCTGATACAAGGTAAGATGTGTGTACTGTATGTTTACCTCTTTATCATAATTTCTTATAACTTCCACCTCTGCCAGAAGTAAATGCTTTGAGATCAGGGCATTGGCTTTACTCATCTCTCTATTTTCAATCCCCAATACCTCAGAGCATACATATTCAATAAATGAATTCATGAATTAATGTGTCAACTGATCATTCTAGGGCTGGCTCTGCTGCTTAACAACTCCTTAACTTTAGCATGGTCAACTAGGTATTTGAAATCTTTTCTTCATTTTTACAATGAAGATAATACTATCTACTTCAGAAGATCATTGGGAGGATCAAATGAAATAGGTAGAGTATATATTATTTGTTTCCAAAAATTGTATTAAATGTTAAATAAATACACAAAATGATTCTACTGTTATTGCTGAATCCAACTAGACTTTTTATATATAAAATACCCCATTTGCAGCAAGTCTTAACCTGGCATCAATAGCTTGTATGCTCTTCAACCTTTTTTTTTTTTTTAAGATTTTATTTATTTATTTGACAGAGAGAGACACAGCGAGAGAGGGAACACAAGCGGGGGCGGGGGGAGTGGGAGAGGGAGAAGCAGGCTTCCCGCCAAGCAGGGAGCCTGATGCGGGGCTCGATTCCAGGACCCCAGGATCATGACCTAGGTGAAGGCAGATGCTTAACGACTGAGCCACCCAGGCGCCCCGCTCTTTAACCTTTTTTAAACTTCCTTCCTAGCCATGCTATCAATGATGGTGGTATACTTTCATATCTTTGTAAAGAGATCATACTCTCATTTGTAATATTTACATATACAGAAACTTGGCAGTTTTTCCTTCTTTATTAGATTGTGTTGGCCTCCAGAGCACATTGTCCTGTTCATATTTGTGACCTCAGGATTAAAAGATGTGCCTAGGTTAGAGTATAACACATATGAGGTGCTTAATACATTTTTTGGAATGAAAAAATTTAATAAAGAATTAAGGATAAGAACTGTTCAAATGCCCTTCATACCCTCTCCCAAAGTATGGAATATTTGCATATATTGGCATAGTTTGCAGCATCAGGAATGCTATGAGAAAAATATATATGAGTTATACTATTAGAGCTGACCTAAGCAGTTTTCTAGATTCTGTTTTCCCAGTCTTTGTCCCAGAACTGAACTTCTGGCAGGTAGGAAGTATGCTCTAGTTAGTCACTTTTATCCTGTGGAAGGAAGACCATGGGATTTCAAAATTAATTTTGACAGATATGACAAATGGGGGTTGCCATTTCACACCTAGAGCGTGAATATTTTAATGGCAAAGAGTCAGCAACTGTTAATTAAAAATGGGTATTGTTAATTGGGCCCAGTGTTGTGGTTTTGTCAGCAGCTTCAAACCCTTTCAGACCTATTTCAGTGGATCCTTATGGTCTGATAAGATAAATGTCAGTGAATGATAGCAATTATGACCCCGATTTTTTTTTCCTTCATCATATTAGTTCTATAGGTGTATAGAATTTTATAAAGTGGAGAAACTCACAGCGACTAAAATTTGTCTCAACACTCCTCCCATTATCTCAATCCAAAATGTTCATTAAACAAAACAATATGATTGATATGTATTAATTTCACACTCTGATACAACAAAGAGATGGGCAATAATTTGGTAGATTCTTTTCGCACCAAAAGGGAAAATTTGCGTAAAATGTAAAAGTGTTTGAGATAAAATAAGAAAGATTCATTTTCTTTTAGGTTATTACAATCTATAGATGTTCAATCCTTTTATTTATTTTTTACCATCAAAACGTGTCATTGACACAATGTAGTATTTTCATGCACAAATAGTATTTCTGTAGACAAAGAAAAAATAATGATAGAATTGTACATTAGAACAAAATGTTCACTGGGCCAATATTAACCCAATAATTCCATTTACATCAATTTAGCAAAACAAAACAAAAAGCCTGAAGCTTGCAGTTGGAAATTAGATTTAATTTTTAAAATTATTCCCAAGTGGGTTAACTTCAGGATTATATAATAACATCTCCATGGCTCTAATAAATATGTGGAAGCTAATCAATGTGTATGTAGGGGATGTTTGCAGGGGAGAGGCCAACACAAAGAGCTAGGTACGTTACACAACTTCTCTCTTTCATTTTTTTCCATTGTCCTAGTATTTTCTGATTCATTTATACTGGGAGCCAGCAGCCAATACACTATAGAAAGAAATACCCTAAAGCCATTATGAGTGTGCACATTTGAGGACAAAACATTCTTCCTTATTATTAAGTATCTGTGAAGCCAAGTAAATGTTATTAATAACATAGTGAGGCAATCGAGTTCAACAGTGCAAATGCTAGAGGCCTTGCCTAGCCCTCAAACTAAATTAGGTAAATTCCTCTTAATTCTCTCAAAGATCCTTTTAATATCTTTCACAAAATTTTTCCCAACTTTTAATTATAAACACACACTCATACTATGCTGAAAGCTCTGTAAAATAAAGTAACATATTGCCTTCATTTATTCATGGCTGTGTATGACTAACTAGTAGCTAACACAGTATCTGGTACAGAGTTGGTGTTCAGTAACCTCTTATTGAATGAATGTATAAATGAAAGAATAGAACAACAATGGGAATTCTGGGATACTGTTTTAATCTGAGAAACTTAAAAGCAATTGGTTAGTTTTATCACTGGCATTATTTGCTCATAATTATTACCTAAATCATTACAATAATTACACAAATATGATGGAAACTGTGAATTATACTGCTATCTTGAAGGATTTGACCTATATTTCAAACCAAGTAAAACTAGATATTCCTAAAACTCTTAAAATTTTTATTAACATATTTAGTCCCAAGTAAAATGAAACAAACACTAACACAATGAGTAAACAGTCTTACAATAAATAATAAATCTATTTCTCTACCAATTTGTGGTTATAAACAGGGCCCATATTGAAAACATGATCTCTCTCTCTCATACACAAACACAACAAACACACGCTCACAAAAAGCAGTTGTTCCTTTTCATTTTACTCTTCCACAATTACAAATAAGCAGCAATATAAACAAGCCCTTCCAAATAGGGATTAGGCATATTACAACCTTCTGAAGTCATCAAAGTAATATTTCTAATATGTCATCTAAAATTACTCCTAGTCCTAGAGGTGTGTATGTTCTTAAATGCCTACTCAAACTCTGGCCTTCTGCAGCTCCTAGCAATGATGCCATTTAATGCTGATGCAAAGGTAACTTTTTAAAAAAATATTAATATTCATTTGCTAGAAAATCACTAATTTTATATTCACTATTGACATCTATCAAATAGTATTAACTGTGGATCTACATCAAGCTGGTTTGTGTTCCATCTTTTTATCTCCAAGGGAAAGATTTCATGTTCTATTACCAATGCCCTCAGCCAAAAGGGACCCCACATACTCATAACTGAGCCCTAATGACCAGAAATATGGTGATAAATGCTGAACTGAAAAGGTAGGATTTCATAAAGCTTTTGTCTATAATCCTCAAAGTAGGGTTGGTTCTGTTGCAGAGTTAATTAGCATACATGTGGAAGCAGTTTATGGATGCAGTTTAATCCCAAACAAATGTGAAAATAAGCTCACATTGTTTTGTAGAATGATTTACATTCATTATCATCTACTTAAAAAAACATGCTCTAAAAAAAATCATTATCCCTTCCAGAAAATTGGAATAAAGCATTTCCATATTTGTGCTTTTGAAAATTATGTATTTCCAGAGAAGGTCATATTTCCTCAAATCAAAATAAAGTGAAAGCTTTATCAAAAACTATGGTTTCCAAACTTCATACAGATACAGATAAATTACTGAATGACACAGATTCATAAAGTGAGTCAACAGATTTAACTGACTGTACATCATTACAAAATCAAACTTGATTTAATCACTTCTGTAAAAGACATTCTGGAACTTCATTAAATGAGATCTCTATAAAAAGCTCATGATAGAAATACTTCTAATACTACAGCAAATAACAAGGCTTATACTGTAATACAGCTTGTAAAACTGTCTCCTTATTTGTGATTATGGTTTTCAGTAGACATGATTTCACCAGAAATATAGTTTGTACCTTATAGTTATAATGACACATCATATTATGATTAAGTTCGACTGTTCATGGGAATCGAGCGACAAAGTGAATATACCACAGACTGAATGGCTTCCTTAGGATTCTCTGAAATAATCTAATTGGGATGCTCAGAAGAAAAAACAAGAGTCTCCATCTCATGGTCTTCTTGAACCATTATACCAAGAACCAGGCCAAAACAAGTGACCCATAGATAAGGTGGATGAGGCAGTATTTACCTATGAATATCTTACTTGTAAAGCACTTGATCAACTTACATATCCTTCAAATATAAGCCTTTATTCAATCAATAATTATTTAGGGTACTTAACAAGTGCCACACATAGGACCAAAGCCTTTGATGCAATGGTGACCAAGAAAGTTACTGTTCTTTAGAAGGAGAGAGCCTCATGGGGGAAAAAGCTATATAATATGAAAATTACTGACTGTGGGATAAACATTATAATGAGGAAATTAGAGTGGTTATAATGTATAGGAAAGCCACATAAGTCAGGGGTGGCAATACGGGAAGGCATCAGGGGTGACTACAAGTTACTGAAAATGAACAGAAGGCAAGGCAGGCAGAGGAATGGTAACATTCAGAAGAGATATGGTCTGGCAGCAGCGGGAATCCTGAGTGTGAATGTGGGAGGTTAGTGGTGCATGATGCTGAGGATGAAAGTAGGAGTCAGTCCTGGAGGCATACTACAGACTTTGAACTTTATCCTCTGTCTCAACAACCCTTTGCCTCCTGATGCCACTCTCCTGTAATTTTTGTTAAATATTCATTGTTCAACAGTGCACTTAGCACGTATGTCATGTTAAAATTACCACACTCTCAGCTGGTACTTTGGATATGATGGATCTATTTTAGACTCCATCTAAAGGTGTTGGTTATAGTAGATTCAAAATGAGGTACTCACCCTTTCTTAATTTCAATACTCTTTGTTTCCACAATATACACCCATGGAAACTATTGCAGTATGTTGCTCGCTTAAAGGCATAGTGCTTGCCCAAACTTCATCATGTTTCAATGAGAAATCCTACCACATCACCGATAATCCATTAATTCCATTTAAATTTTACTTCCCCTGTCAGATAGCTAAAACATGATTACCTTTTGTTGGGAAATATATAGGGTGGGCTAAGAATGGGCACACTCGATTTGTGTGAAGTGCAAACTGCAGAATTTGATTTTGCAAACTTGATATCCTGGGTTCAGGATTATTTATTGCAATCAGATTTGGGTGTTAAGTATGTTCTACTTCCATGAAATGCTTCTCAGATTGGCCCTTTTTTACCCTATCATAAGAGCATTGGGGATATCATACAGCATTATGCTTCCAGAAGTGGGATGCTGCAAGAAAATAAAGTTATATGCTAGTGATCTTTTTTGTAGGGAATTATACGTCAAACTGTGTTATTATAAGCGGTCAGTTTGAGATTTTTAACAATACATTGATCCTTTGATTCTTTTCTAAGTAAGGTCAGTATAAAAGAGGAAAGTCTGCTTTTATTCAAACCTCATGGGCGTTCTTACAGTTACACGAAACAGCTGAGTTTTGTGAAGACAGATTCCTACCAACAGATTCGTATGTAATAATTTTCTTTCTGTGCTCCCTTTTTTAGGCAATAGAATGAGAACCCTCTGAGAAGGCTCCCAACAGCTGTCCTGGATTTTTAATCTCCATCTTCCTTTCAGAGATGGAATGGGGCATTTCCAAATTCACATGGACACTAGAGACACCATTATTTGAGCTGTGCCAATGAATAAATCAAGATTTTCTTTTGAAACCAGTAGCACGGCAATCCCCTGTTATTTAGCCAACCATTCTGGCAGACCCAAATATATAAATGACACATCCCTTTTTTGGTAATTTCCTTTCTTTCTGATGCTCCAAAAATTCTCTTTATTAAAGAGGATTTCCTCAGAGAATTTAGAAATATAGCACTAGGATTTAACTTTTTCTTCACTTTAAGAACACTTTAAATCAGTAACAAATCTGTGGCAGTTTTCTCATTTCTTACCTTCCTAAGTAGGAAGGGAACACCTGTTTCAAATTCAACAATAATTTGGATAATGAATTTTCATTTCATTTAGACTAGAGCATTAGTTGATTTCCCTTTTACCCCCTGAATGTGAAAATCCCTTGGAACTTCCAAAGTGAGTTATTTTTATTGGTAAAAATTGGTGAGGGATGTGTTTTTGCCACAAGGCTATATAAAGTAACTTTTATTTCTTTTCCTCCGTTTTTTTTTACCACTATGACTCAATAGAAAATACATCTGAGATCAACACTCCTGATACACATAAACTCAGAGAAATACAGTTTTTATGTATATATTTTTTCTCATTGACCTCCATACGCTAGTGATGTTTTTGTTTTTTAAAGACAAATTTAATCACGTCATTCCACTGCTAAAAATCATTTAGTAGATAATCTCCATTGCTTTCAGAAGGACAAAACAACAACAATCCTGATTATGTGGGAAAAAAGTAGTTTCAATCCACTCAAATAATAAATAGAAATATTAGTAATACAACACATGCAAAGGCACTACTCAATTTAAAATGAATTGAGAAAATGATAGTCCTACATTATATATTCAAGAAAAAAAAAAAGGCTAATTGTTCTTTGGTCACAGTAGCAAGTAACCTCTAGAACCAGTTTTGAGCCCATTCTTATTTAGGCACTTAGGTAAGACAGTAATCTATCAGTAACCATACTTCTGAAAGCGAAGCAATCAGTGACTCAGGTCTCAATCAGTCACAGCCTCATTCCAGGGACCATGCTTCTTAGAGTCACCCATGCTTTTAAGAACCACATTAAAAAAAAAAAAAAAAAAAAAAGAACCACACTGCAAGAGCTATCCTTCCATGGCTTCCTGAAAGTTTGCCAATCCCAGAGCTCTATACTTACTCAACCCCTGACAGTGTGTTCAGAGATACTATGTTTTCGAAGAACCATTCTCCTTTGTTTACCAAGCAGTGCATTCAGCCCTTTGTTTTAGATATTGAGCAGTGGCTTCTTCAACAGGACTAGTTTATTTAATCCTCACAATAGTGCTAGAGGTAGGCCATTATTGTGCCCACTTCACAGATAAGGAAATGGAGTTTAAGAGACCTTCATTCAGTAACTTGTCCAATGTCCTTCAACAAATAAATAATACAGGAGAATCTGAATGTAAATCATCTGGTTCCTGAGCCCATGCTCTTAATCACTATTACATATAGATGCTGTTTTTTTTAAGCGTTAACCCTTCACCTCACTTCTCAAAATGCCCCAACATTCACCACTCCTGTCTTAACAAATTACATATCTACAGTTTCCTGAATGCTCCATGTCTGCCCTTTCCTCTGATCTCTTCCTACACATTATTTCCTTAGTGGAAAAAAATCCCCTGAGGGTTGCAGAAGGGGAGGTGGGTGGGGGGATGGGGCAACTGGGTGATGGGCATTAAGGAGGGCATGTGATGTGATGAGCATTGGGTGTTATATGCAAATGATGAATTATTGAACTCTACATCTGAAACTAATGATGTACTACATGTGTTGGCTAATTGAATTAAAAAAAAAGAGTTGCCAAATTGATCCCTGTCAAGCACTAATATTATTCATGATTAAAAAATAAAAAAATAAAAATGTTATCTATATCTGATATTTTTTAAAATGGCAAAATTATAATTACTAAATCTTGTTGCTATCATATAGGAGTTTATTTTCATTTTTTCTCTAATTTTAGACGAATTTGAAATTTTCTTTCATTTTTTATGTTATGTCAATCACCATACATTACATCATTAGTTTTTGATGTAGTGTTCATGATTCATTGTTTGCATATAACACCCAGTGCTCCATTCAGTACGTGCCCTCTTTAATACCCATCACCAGGCTAACCCATCCCCCACCCCCCTCCCCTCTTGAACCCTCAGTTTGTTTCTCAGAGTCCATACTCTCTCATGGTTTGTCTCCCCCTCCGATTCCCCCCCTTCATTTTTCCCTTCCTGCTATCTTCTTCTTTTTTTTTTTTAACATATAATGTATTATTTGTTTCAGAGGTACAGGTCTGTGATTCATCAGTCTTACACAATTCACAGTACTAATAAACAGTTTTAAAAACAGAAAAAAAAATCCCCTTCCCACCTCCATAATGCCTAAGATGATATCCATTCTTCATCAACATTTACATTTACTTTGTTAATGTAACTATAAGACAAGTTTTATAGATGTGAAATTAAGATACAAAAAGATAAAGAATGTGTCCCAAAGTTACATAGCCAAGTAGTAAGAAAAGCAGCACTAAAACATGTTAATACTGACTTACAGTCCTGAGACTTCTCATAGGAAATATTTTCTGCCAGCATAATCACTTGGTTCTTTCTCTCAAAACCCTTTGTTTTCTCTATATTCTGTTTATTTTTTGCCCTCAAAATGGGACGTACTAAAGGCCTGACCAAAATAAACCAAGTAGAAGGCTTCCTATTTGGAGTTCACACATCATAAAATCCCATGTCCCATTTGTCCATATCCCCCTGAAAATCATCCCTATATTACTGACTCATGGTCATACTGTAGATGTGTCAATGGTACTTGAGTCTAACGTAGCAGTCCAGAGATACTATCTGCAACCCACCTGGTACACTGGCAGAGTTGGTACTCAGTAAATCACAGGTATTATTGTTAACTGTGTCTTGCATTTGTAGTGTTTTTTCCTGCAATAATTATTTCACTTATGGTCCCTATTCAATGCACACCTATGGATTTCTAGCAATATATGATTTTGAGGTAAATATGATACTTGTATGCTGGTCTTTTCACCTTCCTTATCAAAGCCTTAGCATTCCAAATCTATAAAATAGTAATGACAACATGTTTGCCTCCTGGGATAGTTTTGAAGATTAAATATGATAATTCATATAATGTGCTTAGCACAATCACTGACACCTAGACAGCTCCAAGAAATTGTGGCTTTAGTGTCCTATTTTAATCATGCCTATTTATCTCTTACTAAATATGTTTTAAATAGTAGTAACAAGTCATTAACAAAGGCTTGCTGTCTGATCAGTTGTTCTTCATGCTAGTGGAGGACAACCCCTCTGTCCCCAAAAGATGGGGCTGCTTTTTACAAGTTGTAAAAATTTCATTGAATATGAGTATTTATTGGGTTCTTGACTCAATGTGAAATCACATCAAAATGGGTTACACCAAAAGTGGGTAGAATCTGTGCCACTATTTATGCCACTAAAAATCCTTCATAAACCATCCCATCTCTATTTTTTACACACTAGTGCCAAATTAATCTTTCTCAACTGTAGCTTTAGCATTGATTTCTCTGCTCATGAACTTGCAAGGATTCTCCATTTCCTACCCATTTGGTAGGTCCAAATTTAGCAGCTGAGCATTTATTCCTTGACCCATTTTCCTAATGTTTTTGCCCATCACTTCCCATGAAGGGTTCAATATTCTCATGAAGTACTTGCTTTTCCTGTGGATGCACCAGGATTCCCATCTGCTTGTCTTTCTCCACATGCTCTGGACATCTTTCAAGCCCTTTTTAAATCATCTTTCCATTTCTACATAGTATCCATCAGGGTCTAGCACAGCTCTGGGAAGTCTTCCCAGCAACTGGATATAATCTTCCTTGCCCGATACACTAGTTTCTTAGCTCTCTTCAAATACTTCCTACTTCCTGCCTTATAGTACAGTCCACTGAGTAATTTCTCCCACTGGACTACAGAAATTAGTACAGTTTGAAGTCCATGTCTTCTCAGCATCCTATCACACCCGAAGCTGGTAGAGCACTTTGAACATTGCAGGTGTTCAGTACATTTTTGTGTTCTATCAACTGATGTTTCTTATCATAAATTAGAGGCCTAGGGATGCCCTCAAATTTTCTTTTAATGTTAAAATCATTTTAAAATGATGTTATCACCTTATACTTGTCAGAATGGCTAGAGTCGAAAAGACAAGAAATAACAAATGTTGGTGAAGATGTGGAGAAAAAGGAACTCATGCACGCTGTTGGGAGAAATGTAAATTGGTAGAGCCACTGTGGAAACAGTATGGAGGTCCCCCAAAATTAAAAATACTATTACTGTATGATGCAATAATTCCACTACTGGGTATTTACCCAAAGAAAATGAAAACACTAATTCTAAAAGATAATATGCACCCCTGTTTATTGCAGCATTATTTACAACAGCCAAGATATGGAAGAAGCACAAGTGCCCATCAATAGTTGAATGGATAAGGAAGATGTGCTGTGTAAGTGCGCGCGCGCGCACGCACACACACACACACACACACACACACACACACACACACAATGAAATATTACACAGTCATAAAAAAGATGAGATCTTGCTATTTGTGACAACATTGATGGAGCTGGAGGGTATAATGCTAAGTAAAATAAGTCAGAAAAACAAATACCACATGATTACACTTACATGTAGAATCTACAAAACAAAACAAACGAACACACAAGCAAGCAGAATCAGACCTACAAATACAGAGAACAAACTGGTGGTTGCAAGAAGGAAGGCTGGTGGGGGATAAGCAAAATTGATGAAGGGGAGTGGGAGATACAGGATTCCAGTCGTGGAATGAATAAGTCACAGGAATAAAAACTACAGCATAGGGAATACAGACAATGACACTGTAATAGCTTTGTATAGAGACAGATGGTAGCTACACTTGTGGTGAGCACAGCATACAGAGTTGCTGAATTACTATGTCGTACACCTGAAACTAATGTAACATTGTGTCAACACAGTGTATACTCAAATTTTTAACAATTCTAAAAACAAAAGATATTCAAAGGTATTTTAAAACGCAAACTTCAGCACTGGATGCAGATAGTACTAAAGAGCATAAATCCTAAATCAAAGTTTAAATAGGACTTGAATTACATCTACTGATACATGATTTTTTAAAAATATGTGCAAGGTTACACCCAAACTTTAACACAACCAGACTTTGTCATAGGTACTTATGCCAAAGTACCTTAGTCATAGGTACTTTAAAAGGAGGTAAGAAAAACATGGTTTAAATTTGAAAGTTCAAATTTTGAGTAATCAAAGTCTAGAACCATGAGTACCTACTATGTATTTAAAATACTATTTGGGGGGGCGCCTGCGTGGCTCAGTCAGTTAAGCATCTGCCTTCGGCTCAGGTCATGATCCCGGGGTCCTGTGATCGAGCCCCGCATTGGGCTCCCTGCTCATCAGGAAGCCTGCTTCTCCCTCTCCCCCCAGCTCGTGCTCTCTCTCTCTCTCTCTCTCTCTCTCAAATAAATAAGTAAAATCTTTAAAAAAAATACTGTTCGGTTCAAAGTTCTCATAAAGGTTTATTAAATTAATGAAAAGTCTTTGAAAATACTGAGAGTGTATGTTTAGAAAATTCCTTATAATATATTCAGATTACCTTCTACTGTAAATTTTAGTTTCCCCATTTGCTTTTTCCAGTTTTTAAATTCTCTGATGAACAGTATTTTATTTATTGTTTACGCTATAAATGCTTGTATTAAGAAAAATTTCAAATAAACAACTTAGCATTACAAAAGAAACTAGAAGAAGAAGAAACTTAGCTGAAATTTGGTAGAGGACGGAAGTAACAAAGAAAAATAAAAAATAAATAAAATAAAGACCAGAATAAAAATAATACAACAATATGTAATATTATTTAAGTAACATGAAAGTAATGACCCGTTTTTCCAAAAAAATAAACAAAACTGGCAATGCTGTAACTACATTAACTAAGAAAAAAAAAAAGAGAGAAGATTCAAAAACCAAAATGAGAAATGGGAGAGAAAACAATACAATGGACCATAGACCTTAAATCTGTTTATTTCAACATTTGAGCACCATCTGAACTGTTGAGAGCAATCACTCAACCTGAAAACTAGCATTGCAATTTACTCTCGAAACACAAAAAGTTCATTAATATTAGCATTTCCATGATCATAAATTTTACCACCCCACAATGTGTCTGTCACATTTGGACTGAACTTAATGGAATCCTAAGAAAGATCTCAGAAAGTCTAATGGAACAATATAAAGTAAGACTCCCAAGATACAAGTAAATATTCTCTCCAAGGGAAATGTAAAGTAAGCACACTGAAAACAAATTTCTCCTGCCTCACCTCCAGATAGTATTCTACCTTCTCATATCTTCCTTTGCAGAGCTACTTCTTACACTAGTTACAGCTTGCTGAATACTCTGTCATCACCTATCACCTCTATGTTTCATTTCTCCCTTCTTTATTTTCCATAAAATCCCACCCACGAAAATGTTTCATCTGTATGTGGCAGATTTTACTGTATGTTGTAGAGAAACAGGCTCTATAATGTAACTGTCCACAGACATTAAATAGTATACAGCTCGGTTAGTAAAAGAAAAAAATTGTGCCACGTTCTATTTTTGAACTATTCTCTTCCTCTCCTTCCTCTGCTCCCCTTTTTTCCAGCCCCTCATATACTTATTCATTCTTACACAGTTATCTCTTTTCTTTTCCCTAGCCATTGTATTCCCCTAAAGTTTGACTTACCACCCCAGCCCACACCATCATTCTAAGCATTTGTCAAAGAATTATCCCAAACCAAGAGGAACCAAACCAAGATAAACTCAAGTGTTATCTTTTCCCCAGAGGAATCTTGGTGCCAACTGTCAAGACTGTTTTGAAGCCTGCTACAGGTGTAATCTCTGAACCCTCCTCAACCACACTCCTGAGCATGTGTTATCTGGAGATAGTGTTCTGGAATCTGTAAATTGAAATGTAAGCAAGCATGACCTCTGGGTGTCAAGCAGGGCAATATTGTCAGCCAGTGACGGTTTCCTCTTGCTTGCTTCTACTCTCCAAAAAAAGGAAATCCGTCCCTTTCATTGAGTTCTCATCTGGGCAGGCTGTCTTCTACTTGCTCGTACTTTCAGGGAGAGATCTATTTTCTCTCGATTAATGACTGTATTACCTTATTCTTAGCTTTTAAACAAATCCCCACTCTGAAACTCTCCCAGGGTAGGAGAGAATCATTTGATTGGGATGAGACAAACAACTTAAAGAAAACAAAAAGCTGTTTCTCCACTTGCTTTCTCTATCAAGAATAGGAAATTATGATTTAAAAAAACCCAGCAAGAGCTTGTTCTTATTGCATTTCACGCTATTTCTGAGTTTGTGAGCTCTCAGCAGCCTTCCACGGTGTCAACCCATTATATACCTTTAAAAAAAAAAAAAGCTGCCTCCATTAAACTTTAAGCTGTCAAGGATTACAACGAAAAGATGCAATTTTTTTCACTGCAGGAAAGGTCTGATTTAGTAA
Organism: Callorhinus ursinus; assembly: GCF_003265705.2. NCBI lineage: Eukaryota > Metazoa > Chordata > Mammalia > Carnivora > Otariidae > Callorhinus > Callorhinus ursinus. Next base: position 7,399,421 of record NW_027397065.1, read on the forward strand.
CAAGCTATAAGCTAATAGAGCAGCAGAATCCGCATATAATGTTTCATTGAAAGGGGGAAAAAAAACATGCTGCTTTTTTGTGTGCTTCAACCTTGCTTTCTTCTTCTTCTTCTTCTTCTTCTTTAATGTATAGTCCACTTAGCTTTCAAATACAATAGAGACTAGCAAGTGTGTTCCTCTTACATTTGTGGCTACAAATCTTGGTGTGCAAGCACATACAGACATGCAGTTGGTTTATGCACCTTTTATAATGGAAGGGCATCACTGAGAAAAAAAGTTAGTCCACATTGCTGTCTAGCCTACATGTTTAATATTGATTTAATTAGTCATTTAATTCCAAACACTCTTATTATCTACTTGTTTGAAAAGGCTATTTACTTTCACCACAATGCATATATTAAGTGACTGAATAGAAAGCCAGGCTTGTGGCCTAGTGCTTTCTCCACACAGAAATGCTACCTTCCTCCCCCACTTTAGCTACAGCATCACAATGTCAAACATTCCGCACACATTCCCTAAGGAATCTGCAAGGCTAATTAGGGTGAGCTTCACCATAAAGAATACAGTTGTTAAAACAGCTTCTGTACACACTAGAGTAATGAGCATTCTTTACACACGCTGTGATTTGTTACTGCAATTTGCAGTCATGTATCTCTTAGGAAATAACTCATGTGTTGTTATTTATTGCATGTATGATTATTAATGATATATTAACAACTGTTGAAAGCAACTTATTTCACCTCAATAACTCATGTACTTAGCTCGATATTTAAAGAACCAGGAAGGCACTCATTTTCCCAGAAAACTATGCCTTTTGTTCTTGTTTTTTTGTTTTCCTCAAAAGACAGTATCCAAAATCTGATAAATTCAAAAAATGTTATTTAACTTTCCTTATGAAAGATTTTATCAGGGTTATGGAACAGTGTATTTTTAAGGCCAGACTGTTTACAATTTTTTTAATCTTTCAGTAATTCCGATCAGCCCTATAATCCAATGTCTGATATCAAAAATAAAACCAAAATATCACATGCCAGTTTATCAGTGACTTAAATAGGGACAACATCATGTCCACAGCTGTTTTTTTAATTAACGTTACTAGAAATAATATGTTCCTCATTCAAACCCAATCCAAATACAGAGTTACCTTAATACTTCAAAATGCTGTGTTGGTAGTTTATCTTGCATAAAATATACAAGGGCGGTTAAGCTACTGACTTAAATATTATGTGCGAGACATTGCACCATTCGGCATTGATGAATACTGAACTCCTTACTGCTTCACCTTCAGCACTGACAGATTTTTACCAATTAACCACTACCCAAATGTCTTCTGATAATTGGAACATAGAAGCAAGAGAGAGAGCTTTTGTCTCAGGAATTAGAAATCTAGCATTAGACCTAAATTTTCGTGACTCATTGAGCCACAATGTGGAATGATTTCAGGGTCTCAAGGCCTTTCTTGGCTTACCTAAAATCAGGGGTGCTGGGTGCTTGCATCCCTGCAGGCATCTCTTCCAAAGATATAAACTGCATTACAAGGGTGGCACATTTCCAGACAGACAAAAGATTCTGCCTTTGAAATATTCAGAGATCTGAAGAAAGCATAGCACTATACTCGGGTTCATTACCAAACACGCAGATAATGTCATAGATCTACATGATATTAGAGGCAAATAAACAATTAAATCAGTTTTGATGATCAGAAAGGAAGATTGTTGACACAAAGTGATGCCATGTGACGAGATAGCACCTTAGGTTGCTAATCACTTAAGTTTATAAAATCATTTCGGACAAGACTTCATTTCATGAGGCTTTTCATGCTTTGTGAAACAGAGTTTTGCCAAGAACACTGTCGGAGCCATTGAAAAAGCTGCTATTAAATACAACCTTCTTTGAACTATTACCGTTGCACAGTTTTGTGTGTGCGTGCATGTGTGGTTTTCAAATGGGTTGCATTAAAAAGTCAGCTGAAGGCATTCAGTTCTCAAAGGAAGAGTATGATTCTAGAGGTCTGAGGCAGAAAACAGTATACCAATAAACAAGTAAAGAAACAAATCGACAAGCAATGGGGGTGGGTCTACAGAACAGTCTTTGTAGCAAGACTGAAGGGGCAGGACTGGAAGGAAAGCAACACATCTGCATATCTAAGGAGAATGATAACAACATCAGATGAAACAAGCGAATATCAGGATTGAAAAGGCTGCAGGAGTTTGCAAGCAGATGTCAAAAAGCATACAAGAAAATGTCAAGAAAAGTATAACAAGCAGCTAAAACTGGTTGCAGAGATTAGGGTGCTAAATATATGCGTGATGAGAACACTACTCTATGGCTTACAGGCCCAAGAGCTGCTTCACAAGCAAGAAGGAGAAAAAAAGAGCTTCATAAATAATTTTTGCAAATAAAATTGGGGTCAGAATGTAAACAAATGTAGAAAGAAAATAAAGCTCGGCTTGGAACTTGCTTCTAGATTCCCTGCGACAGAACACTTTTAACAGGTGATGAGAGAATGACCTTTTATTACATAGAAATTATAAAATGTGCTAAGTCTAGAAGGGAAATAGAGAGAGAGATGTCCAGAGGTAACTATTATAATCTCTAACTTTCAGAAGCCTGCTTTATGAAATACTACAAATAGGTATTTGAATTGCCGAATTGCAGATGTCTTCATTGCAAAACCTTAAAGCGGAATTAAGTTTCCTAAACCCACCCAAAGGGATCCTTATTTAAGGTAATTTTGGGCATAACTCTACTCTAATTCCAAAAAGATTTGTAAGTTTGCTCTAATCAGATATGCATGATTTACAGATGACAAGTTACCTGATCTACTAGGCAGAAACAATAAGGTTTATAAACAAAATGCCATGGGGACTCTCACTATTAGCCTAATTTTTAGCTTAAACCCTTATCCTTATCGGGAACCAAGTGAAAGCACAAAATCCTTTCCTCCTTAGAACATGACTAAAAGAGTTCATCATTCCCCAAGAATAAGCACTACTCTACCAAGCTTTATGCCTAAGCTCAGACTAGTGATACATTACTTATGGAAGAAAAAACAAAACAGAACAAAAAACTTTACAAGGTGATGGCACTCCCAACTCTACATTTTGGTTTCTCTTTCAGGACAAACTACATCTGAAGAGACCAAAGACCCTAACAAAATAGTCTTACACACTTTGCAAATTGACTTCTGCTGCGTAAATTTCTCCTAAAGACAGTCCTGGATACCAAAACTGGAGTGAAATAAATTCTCAGTACACTCACATATACACATATACATAAATTCTCAATACATGTACACAACATAAAAAGCAACTTGGATCCATATCACGGAAATAAAAAGGGGAGCCTGGGTGGCTTAGTCGGTTAAGCATCTACCTTTGGCTCAGGTCATGATCCAGGAGTCCCTGCTCAGCAGGGAGCCTGCTTCTCCCTCTCCTCGCCCACAGGCCATGCTCTCTCTCTCTTTCTCTCTCTCAAATAAATAAATAAATAAATAAATAAATAAATAAATATCTTTAAAAAAGAGAGCAAAGAAAAATAAAATCTTCATCCCATTCCCACTCATGATCTGGAGTCTATTATCCTGGCTTAACTATACCTGCTTCTTTGGGTTGAATGAGATGAAGGGAGAATATCTACATATTAGGATTTGTCTCAAGATGCATCTCTTTCTGAACAAGAATGTATGTATTATGGTTGCAAACACCATTGATCATTACCATCTGATATTATCTACTCTTCTGCCTTCTGTTTCTATCACTGTACATTATTCTAACTGTGGAGGTATTCCTACTTCTCAGCTTTAATAACTCATTCTAATAATTCTTTTTTTTAAATATTTTATTTATTTGAGAGAGAGAGAGAGCAAGAGAGAGCGCACAAGCGGGAGGGGGGGTAGGGGCAAAGAGAGAGGAAGAAGCAGACTCCCCACTGAGCAGGGAGCAGGACATGGGGCTCCATCCCAGGACCCTGAGATCATGACCTGAGCCGAAGGCAGATGCTTAACTGACGGAGCCACCCAAGTCTCCCTGTCCTAATAATTCTTAAACCTGTATGTGCAGCTCTGTACTTACTTCCTAATCTCAGGCCTCTCTAACATGGATATTCTGCCACGATTATAATCCAACAAACCAATTCACAATGCTTCCTATTGCCTCAAAAGACATACTATTAAAAAAAAAATTAAGCTAACTATACGGTTTATTAGAAGGTGATAACTGATACAGAAAAAAATTAAGCAGAGAAAGGGAAAAGGTATCATCAGGGACAAGGGTAACAATTACTACCGAGGAATCTCTTTAATCATTCCTTGTTTTTGCTTATCTACTGTTTCCCCTCCACTTCAATTCCTCACTTCTTCAAACTGAACTTCTGAAATATTCCCCTTGGGCCTTTCCAGCACCTTGGTCATAAAATTGATCCTTGAGAAGTATTTTCATCGTGTCATTCTTTGGAAAATTCCCAATGCCTCTAGTCCTGTATGGAATTAAGTCCAACTTAGTGTATGTTTTAAGAAAATGTCTCTAAACATGTTCTCTAATCCATCCATCACATCAGGTCTAGAACAGGACTGACTGAGCACCTACCAGGTTTCAGGGCCTGGGTTATGTACTGGAGAAGCAGAAGGACCAGGAACACACTCCACTTCAAGGATTTTAAAATCTGGCAAAGGTTGATAGCAGGCAATAAATACCCTAAACCAACCACCCCTGATCTTTAATTCTCAAGTTTATTCACAGTTTTTTCTGACTCTGAAATGCCATTCCACGTTTATGCCTCTTCTAGTCTTACCCCTCTCTCACAGCTCATTTGCGAACACTCCCATCCTCCTCCTTGAAAGGACACATCAACTCTTAGAGGTTATAGTGAATATTCCTACAGAATTGGTCATAGGTAAAATTAATTTTGGCACTACCCCGATATTAAAATTTGCCTACTGAAAATCTACTTTTCCTCCTCCTATAGTAAGAGATACTCATTTTATTCCAAGAGGTAAAATGTACACCCAAAGAATTGTTTCCTAATCTGCCATGCAGATGGCGGCAACTTGTAAGAAGAATAAGGACCGTGGTGAAGCTTTCTGGGAAATTCTTTGAAGAAGCTGGATCCAGGTCAACATTTCTCTGTTTTGCCCTCTCCCTGCTTTCTCATTCTCCTTGCCTAGAACACTGACATGGGGGCTGGAAATCCATGAGTCATCCTAGATCATGGAATAACTTTGAGATTGGCAACCAAGTGCTAACCACTGAGGAGAAAGAGTGAAGATCCTACACCTGATCAGTGTGGGGCTGCCATAGCAACTCCCCACAGGTATCAAAAGAAAACACTTGTGAGTCTAACCCACTGTGGTTTTGTTGAGGTGGGAAGAAGCAAATTTCATTTCCCTTACCCAAATGCAACTCCTGACAGATCTAGCACTATTTAGCCTTGAATTCAGTCATTAACAAAACATTTGTTGTGCACTGGGCATTTATTATACATTTACTGTATAACTGTACCAGACATTTTGCAACATACTGATGACACAAAGACAAATGAGAAGTGGTCTTTGCCTTCCAGGGGCTCCCAAAGATGAACAAGAAAAAATAATGAGTACAACACGGCAGACTAAAACGCTGTGGTAGAAGCAACTCCCAGGGGCTATCAGAGCAGACAGGAAGAACATCAAAGAAAACTCTGTTGAGGAAGGGATACCTGGCTCAAGTCCTAAATGCATCCAGAGTTACCTAGAAGAGGAATGAAAGAGGGGGCACCGGCACGGGGCTGAAGAGGTGGGCAGAGGACAGATTATAAAATGCCTTCCATGCCATGCTCAGGAATTCAGGGTCCTATCTGCAAGTCATTAGAAGAAATGGAAGGATTTTCAAAAGGAAAGATACAATCAGACATATTTTGGGCTCATCCAGCTCGGAATTATTTGGAGAGAATTTTGAAAGGAAGTTCAACTGAAATGTTACTGGAGAGGTTTTTTTGTACAGTATTTCATGGGGATTCATTATGGGGGGGGTGAGGGGATAGTAGGTAGAGCCGGGTACGATTCAGGGTTCCAGTTTCTGAGACAATAAGAATGTCACCAAGTAAGAGGAAAGACAGGAGGAGCAGGTTGACTAAAGGTTTTAAGAAAACTATAAATTTAACATGGACATTATGATCTTGAAGTGGCATGAGATAACCAAGCTGATATTTATTTTAGCTGGTTATATATAAACGTCTGAGTTCAGACTAGGAGGTTTAGGCTGGATTTCAGAATCATCACCGTCTATGTAGACAAAGCCATGGGTTCAGGTGAAATCACCCAGAGGAGAAAGAGTTACATGACTAGACTTCCGGGAAGCATTGCCATTTAACAGACCAGCTGAGGACAAAAAGGCCATGGAAGAGAATGTTCAGAGAGATGAAGTTAAAATCCAGAGAATGGTGAATCAAACCTTAGGAAAGGAAAGTTTTAAGATGTGGGGAAAGAGAAAAAACTGTGGGGAGAGGTCCAACGTTAGATCAGTTAAATGTTGCAGCACTAAAAGTTTGAGAACTTTTAAAAGTACATAATATTTGGCTACAAATGTAGATAGAGCTGTTTCAATGACATGTGGGGCAGGACCTAAATTAAAGTAGGTTAAATAACAAATGAGAGATCAAAGTACAATAGACCAATTATTCTGTGTATCCTACCTTGTGTCCTCAGTTAAACTCTAAGTTTCTAGAAGGCACTTTTTACATTTCTTTTCTCTCCTATTTATGTCCCATTTTATATATGTAGATATATTTATATGTGTGTACGCATATATACTTATATATTGTGCAAAGATATGCATCTATTGTGTGTATCTATTTATGTATAAATGCATGAGCAGATGTGTAGTTGTATGTTTAGCCTATATACATAATAGTGGCTGCAAAAGGACCAATGACTAAGGTTGACTTAATGAATATCCAACTGAAGTGTCTGGGCCTCCAAGTCCACTTTGGCATCAATAACACTTTATTCCCTTCTTCCCATGTCTCCGAAGCAAAATCGAACCTGTTTTTGCCAAAGTCTTACACGTACACCAGGTATGTAGCCTGATGGTCCTCTTGACTCCCATTTATTTTCTGCTTTCATAGCTACATTTTCTTTCCTCCGCCGCTCAGATCATGAGCAGCCTGACTTCAGCAGCTGGCATTTATAGAGCTCTAAGTTTCCATAACTTCTCCAGGAGCTCTGCATGCATAAGCATGCCAAATCAAGCCCTTAAGCGAGGCTGCAAATAATTTCTACAGTAAATTTCACTTGGAATGACCTGAAGTTGAGTTTGCATCCTGTAGGAAAAGCTCTATCTTCCCACAGAACTCACAAGCTCTCTCCTAGCAATATTAAACTCAAATTTTACTAGTATAATTAGTATACATACGGAATTTATGGCACAAAAAGTGTAACTGATTAAAACAAACTGAATCACTTTAAAGCAGCACTAAAGCACAAACATACTTTTGTTTTGAAAACCTCTTATTCTTCTTAGTGTGTCTTTGGGTTTAGAGCTCCCTCTAACCACAATATGGTGTGTTTGGGGCTTCTATTATCTGTTTTGGCATTTCACACATGGAACACCTGCATGAGATAGGTTCCTTGACTCTACAAACAGCTTGCAGGATAGGAATTTATTATTGAATGAGTCTTATTCATGCTGTTTAAATGAAAGGAGGAGCTCCACTAATGGTTTCTTCAGTTTAGTAACTGGAATATTTTATAGTTTCATCTAACTTTTATTTTCCCCCATCTGCTTAAGTGGCTTTATTCCTCTCAAGCTGAAAATTTCAAGGCTCTTTTCTAATAGTATGTTAAAATGTATTGGTGTACTTTTTTTTTTTTTCCCCACCGCCTTCTTTTTCCAGCAGTCTGCCTTTGTTCTTCTCAGAGGCCTTTTATAAACCTTTCCTTTTCCCTTCTCTTTTCCACTCATATCGTCTGGTCTAAAACAGTTCCAGAAACTCAATGAGGTCACAAAGAAGGACAAAGAGTTGGAAGAGTGGAAGGTGGAGAAGCAAGCACTTTGCAAGCAAATGGAGTCACTACAGCCTCAGTCACGGACTGAGTTTCATCAACTTTATTCGCCAGGTTTGCCAACAACCATGGTGTAAATATTCCCACCATGGTAAACTTCAGTCTCGCAGCACTTTAGGAATTGGCTCCCACATTTTTTGTAATTTAACAATTGGCTTTCAGTAACTGTTATCAGCTAGCTCCTGCATACCACTGCAAAAAGATGCCATACAAAAAACTTTGAGGAATAATACACCCCTTTCACTTTCTACCCTACTAATTACACACATTACTGAAAGATCTGCCCTTGTATCTTTCTCAGGGCCAGCTCTAGGCAAACTTGCAAAATTGGTGGGGCTTATCCTCAGAGCCTTTGGCTTTGCCTTTCGGTTTCCCTAGCTTTTCATCACTTTGCTGTTCCCAATGTCTGGCTGGTGTCATGTGATTTAGCAATCTTACAACATGCTTTCACCGCTATTAAAATCACTTGCCTTGCTTAGCATTCTGTCACACTGATCTAATAACTTAAGTGAGCCAATAAACTCACAAATGAGTTAATGGGTACTAAGTGTTAATAGAGATAACAGCTTGATTCTATATTCTTTCTTGGGTTATCTGCAATATTAAGAGTGATGGTCTTGAAAGAATGTCCTAACTCTGAATCGTGTTTCTGTGGCACTATCAGGCACTAGGAACACCGAAGAGCTTTTAGCTCCATCGTGTCAGTTTTCAGATGTTACCCGGACATTCAGTCCAAGTTTCTCCAAAACAGGCACAGAAAACTTTCACGGCGAGCAGTCTGTTTTGCTCGGCATTTCTCTCTGACTTCTCAGAGGCATTTCAATCATGATTCCTCTAAAATCTTGACCAGAACCAAATCTTGTCTCCATTTATTCCTCAAGCTTTTCACCCTTCTCCATGCCCGTGCTTCCTCAAAGTACATGGACTCCTGATTTTCCTCCCCCCTAAAAGTCCTCATTTTATTCCTTTGAGATTGTGCTAAAAATTTAACTCTTTCCAAGAGATTTTCCCAATTCCTATTCCATGCTATCTCCCCTTCACTCTAATGTCCTTAGGCCCCTATATCCTGTTTGTCTTACTAGCTCAATGATCTGGAGCAAGTGACTTCAACATTCTGTGCGTTGGTTTCCTCATCTTTAAAATGAGAATGACAGCAATCCCCTCACAGTTTCTGTGGAGATTCTGGGAGTTAGGATGTCAAGTGCATGCAATAGAGTAACTGCACATGTAGCAACTCTGCAAGAAACAGTAGCTTTTTTGTGACATTTTATCCCTCATCAAATGCTGAGTTCTTTACAATCAAAGAGAGGATATCACAAACATCTTTGTACTCTGAGCCTCTCTCTTCATACCTGGCATTTAATAGAGACTCAGTGCAAATTTATTGACTCACATAGGGTACCTGGTAATTTTTGTCTAGTCATGTTATAGGCATACGTTAGGCCTTCCGAACTAAATTGTAAAATTTTCTAGGAAAGTGATATGCCCTATACTTTTTTAGATTCCTCAAAGAACTTAATGCAGTAAAGAGAGGTGCTCAGAAATAACATTAATGAACAAATCGAGTATGAAATGGTGTTATCCCTGGATAACCTAATTTCATTGTGTTCTCTCACAATACTTTTTTTCTTGTTCTGCAATATCAGTTGTGGCATTATGGACAGGAGCTGCCAGGGCAGAAACTACACTTGGTTTAGCTGCTGCATTTTCAAGTATTGGAAAGGTTGTCAGCACTCAGTGAACAGTAATGACAGCAATAATAAAGATAAAAACTGCAGTAAACTGGTCAAACAAGAATTACAGAGCCTGGCCACTCTGCTGCAGCTGGGGAATGAAGCATGACTACTCCTTGGAGATAAAAGTCACTTTTTTTTTTAAACCAAGGATACATCAGTGGCCACAAACAAACAAAGATGACTCAGATAAATTAGTAGAAAATGCAAAGCTGAAAGTTCTCCATATTGAGCTAATGTTTTAAATAAATGTTGCAAACCCCCTAGCCCACCTACGTGAGGTGTAATTAAGGTAATCGTTAACAGTATGAAAGCTGAATTAGAGGCTCAATTCTATGAGATAATAATAATCTTTATATTGGAATTCAAAGGACTTCAAATTCCTATCAATCCATGCTATCTATATTCCTGCAGAAAACTGGTACTATCAAAAGAGAAACAAAGGGGGAAAAAAAGGTTACTGAAAACAGAGAAGAAAAGCTAGCACAAATGAGTTGAATCATCACATAAGAAACCTTGCAAAATTAAACTCAATATTCTTTCCATGGTAAAAAACAAAACAAAAACAAACCAGGAGACATGGGGACAGTTTGGTACCAGTGTCACATCACTCCTATCAATGTATTTATTCATTCTGCAACCATTTACTATGTTATTACTGTACTGAATACTGGGAAAGATGCTCACAAGTCATCAATACCTTGAAGTACATATGTTTAGGCATTATTTAATACTCATGAATGGATCAAGATTCATGGATCAAGAGTCTATGCCAGATTTAGCTTTTCTGTGGGTCAAAGTGTTATGATTAACAATAAAGCATTGAGCCCCTACTATATGCCAGATGCTATTCTAAAGCCTCCCCAACACTAAAAGAAGTAGCTGTTAATATATCTCCTTCTTGTATATGAGGAAACAGAGTACCATGTCACTACTAAGTGACTAGTGCTAGTAAGCGAAGGGCTGGTGTTTGAACCCAAGCAGCCTCACCGTTGAGTACTCTATGTCTCAATAATGGTATTAGGGCAAGAATCTGATTGAGTGCCTATTATACACCAAGTGCTCTGGACACATTATGTCACTGATATTCACAAGTCTGGGAGGTAGATATAGGTGAGCAACTGAAAGCGGAAAGGCCCCTTCCTCAACAGCATGTAGTTCATAAGTGGTGAAGTTTAAGATTTAACCCAGGAAGGCTATCTGGTTCAAAAGCCTGTGCCTATAACCACCACAGCGTGCTGCTTCCATCTGACTTCATTTCCATTCCTCTATGAACAAGGCACATTCCTGCACAAATTCTCTGCATCATGCATCACTGAGAGCCATGCAGATATTTTGTTCCACACAAAAGAGAAAAAAACTGACTTCCTCTGGAAAGTTTTTTCAATAAGACAGAGGTTGCAGCAGAGCTTATAATAAAATGTTCAAAAATGAAGCAGTATACGCCCAAGTTCACCAAGCCTCTTTCCTCATACTTTGTGACTCAAAAGCTGAACAGAGTGCTGACCCCATTCACCAGGGAACAATCATCAGAAGGACACCAGCATGAGATGAGGGATCAGAAGATTACCCATGTAATGGAAGACAGTCGAGAGCCTTGAGCAAATCTTTCTCCATCATGGCTTAAAGAAAGCAAACTGTGGTTTCTGTTTGCTCTTTTTTAAGAGTTCAAGGAAGAGATGTATATGGTCAAGGTGGACAGCAAAGGATGCCAGAAAAAAAATTAAAAGTGAGTCAACAATACTAAAAATAGAAATGGAAGGTGAATGTAAAGCACATTGTAAATAAGGGCACCTTAAAAGAAACAAACAAACAAAAAAAAGTAGTAGAGAAAATATGGAAAACTCAACTGGGAACACGGAAGACCAGCTTGAATAAATAGAATACAGTTAAATGGGGAAAAAAATAAATGTTTAGACAAAGTAAGACATAATGGGAGATGAATTTGATATATGCGAGTGTATATTTGTGCATATACATATATTTTCAAATTTCTGAAGAAAAGAACATGATGTTTCTTAATTAGCTCACTGAGACACCAAAATAATAAAGATCAAAATTTGTACATTAAAATGATAAATTCTATCTTAAGGGAAAAAATGAAATGTGCCAACCAACACCTCAGCATATCCAAGAGCAGTTACTGGACTTTTAAGTATAAAGAACTAATCCTAGACAAACAAAGCCAAACAAATAAACATTTGGAGTAAAAAGAGACAAACAAGACAAACAAAATAAACAATCATTTAGAGTAAAAAAGACAGTATATTGCTGCGGTAAAGAAAAGGTGGCCTTCATTTTTTATTCCCCAACAAACTGTTTTTTAATAATTAAGGCAACAGATAAACACTTCCTGGAGCCTAGGCTAATACAGTAGCTGTGAGCACACTTAACTACTTAATCACAAAATCCAACCTGACAGAGATGAATCAAAGTAAAGACCAGGAATGGAAACTTGAAATGGAAAAAATGGTGAGCCAGTGATACCACTTACTTAAAAGAACTAATGATAAAGCAAGGTGGGTATTATTAATATTTGCCAATTATAGAATGTTCTAACCAGCAAAACCAGGAGAGGTAGTGAGAGAAGGGAAGTCTGATGAAAAAAATGTACAGTCATTTCCCAGGTGAGAACTCAACAGATATTGGCTAATTCTGTAAAATAAATTTCTCGAATAAAAGTTAAAAATAATAACAAAATCAACTAAAACTAACGTATTGGGAGGTGGAGTAACACAAGTGTTAGTGAGCTGATTTCTTTATACTTTGATGTAGAAATCCAATGGTTTTGTAAAGTTAATCAATTAAGAAACAATTTTTAAGATAAACCTCCAAGAAGGACTCAACAGTCAATAAACATTGCAAGTAATCACAAGAAAAAAAGAAGTACACAAACAGAAGGCGGCACAATAAAATACAAGTTCTCTGTTCCACAAGAGACTGAAAACAAGGGAATATAAAATACAAGATTATAACACTAAGATCAATCATATTTCTCACATGAACGAAGGTAAACAGAATAAAATAAGTTATTAAGAATAAAAGATTATCTAATTTGATCCGCAAGAAAGTCTAATCCCATAGTGAAATAAAGCGAACTTTTAAAATAAAGTGGCTTTAAAGGAATACAAAAATGGATAGTCAAAGATATACCGGAGAACATACAAACAAGAAAGCAAATTTTGTGATATTAATATCAGAGTTGAAATCAAGGAGGAGAAAAAATATTAAAGGAGTTAAAAGAAGCAATTTGATGAAGTAGAACATACACAATAGCACTACAGTATTTTTAATTACATCTTTGAACTCATTTGGTCAAATAGACTAAATAAATGTATACAGATGTACCTATTAAAATATCTCAATCTCCTTATATAAAATAGCATACAGATTAAGCTATAAAGAAAACTTAAAGCAATGTTTTGACAAGTGATTAATTTCAAGAAATCCCCTGCTTACAATGAACTACAATTACAATAACACAAAATAAAAACCTAACCTACCTGCTGTTTAAAGATTTAGAAGTTCTGTGTTCAGCAATTCATGAGTTCAAAAAAGGAATGTGTAGAATATCCAGAATATAACAATAACAAGTAATCATATATCAGAACCTATGAAAATTGACTAAAATTATGATCAAAAGAAAAAAAATTACAGGCTTTAATAATTATCTTTCTAAACAACCAAGAATGAAATAAGTTAATTAAACATTCTACTGAGGGAATTAGAAAAGTAACAATAACATGGAACTAAGAAAACCAGAAGGAAGGAATTGCCAGTGACAAAAGCAAAATTAATAAAATGGAAAATAGAAAAAGTAAAACAGCCAATTCACTAATTGATTGATGTGCGGTCACATAAATAGTTATCAGGAGTAAATGAATACATGTTATGCACAGATGCATATGCTAATATACAGACATATATACACTTTGTATATGAATAATACTGAAAAATAACATTAGGGAGAAAGCACTTTACTTTTACTAAAAAAGTAAAATTCAAAGTGTTAGTAACTGTATATATTATATAAACATACTATGTATTATACACATATATATAACCATATGCATATATAAAACTAAATAAATATATGTGTATGCCTGTGTGTTTGTACTTATGCTTGCATACATATGTACATATATAAACTAATCTTAGAAAAATAAGCTGAGGAATATAATATTACATATAATAAATAGGCAAAAAGTGAATTTGCTAGTAGATACTAATGCAAGGAAATGTAACTAATTATGAGAAAATACTTAACTCACGCCCTGAAGATAAATTTGAAAGTCTGAATAAATGAATGCTTTATTATGATAACAGAAGTGACAAAATTGATCTAAAAGGATGACAGAAGTCAAATGAAAGTAAATTTACAAATTTTTGTGGGGGAAAATTTAAGAAAAGTATTTATCCTCAGTAAGCCAAGCACTTCTTAAACCACAGAGTTCCAGTGATGTATTATAGCCAGCCCCTTAGAAATAGATAATTGCGAAATTCTAGAAAGCATATAAACCTATAACTTCCAAACTTGTCTTTGATGAAGCCAACATAAAACTAACATTTTAAATCTGAAAAAATGATATTTCCAGATTTAAAAAAGCAGGGGGCGGTGGGGGGGGGGGGGCACAGCCCCATACTGCCTTTGTATACAAAACAAAGCAAAAGGAGGACATTCTTAGAATATTAAAAGAATAGAACACAATTAAGAAGGTTCATTCAAGGAATATAAATACATACATCTTTATATAAAATCTATCAATATATTTAAAAATATTAGAAAGAAAATAAAAGCACATGATTATTTTGTAGGCAGCACAAATTATTTGGTAAAAACTGATATCTAACTTTGATTTTTTTCATAATTAGTAAAATGATAACTGATATCTTCTAAAACTTTATAATCTGTTTGGCATATATACGTCTAAAAGCAAAATCTAAGATAATAGTGAAATATTAAAGCATTTTCATTCAATTCAGTCACAATAAAATATGGTGTTTATTATGATTACTATTATTGAAATATTTAATAGGGTTCTAGAAGTACCAGATGATGTACTCTAAAATATTTCTTAAAAACTTAATTTTTTAAATGGAGATATAAATACTGGAAAAGATAAAACATTTTTTTCAGATGATACACAACTGGAAAACTTAAAGTGAAAAGCATTAGAAATATTTACTGAGGAAACCAAATACAAATAAATAAAATTAATTGTTTTTGGAAACATACCCAGCTATAAAATAGGAATTAAGAATCCATCTTTAAAATAAAGAAAAAATATCTAGGTGTGAAGTTAATCACAAACGTTAATGATGTCTCTGAAAAAAAACACAATTTTTTATCTTACTTTTAAAGGATATATATTCATAAAAGGCTTCAAAAATAAAAAAGACAAAACTAATTCTTGCACAGAAAGACTCACTATTGTAAAAATATAAGTTCAAACTAAATTAATCTACAGATTTCACATGATCCAAATAAAATACCAACAGCCTTATTTTTGGAATTTGAGCTGATTCTAAGTTTCTTATGTAAAAATAAACATGGAAAATTGGCAGTAAGTTTCTGAGAAAATAAAAAGTAGTAAAAGAAGATACCTTGGTAAAATAGTGAAGTATATTTTCCTACTACTGTAATTGTTTGGCGTTGGTGTCTGAATCGGCAGACTGATCAACTGGATGGTAGAAAAAGTCAAGAAATAAACAAATACACATGAGAATTTACTGTATGATGAAGATGGCATTTCAAATAGGTAAAAAAAAAAAAAATAGCTTTCTCTATAAAGGATGTTGACACAACCAGCCAGCCATAAATTTAAAAAGCAAGTTCCAGATGTATCAAAGATTTAAATGTAAAAATAAAATTTTTAAGGTACTAACAAAATTTATATTTATAAAAATTGGTTTTGATATGGAAATACTCTTTCCAAATAATAGGAACCATCCAAAAGCAGCATTAAAAAAGATTAATAAATTTGACTACATAAAAATTTAAATAGTCTGCCCCAAACCTCACAATATAAAGAATTTTTAAATATTATAAAGCTTATTTAAATAGAATAATTTACTTTACTTATAATAAACATATATAAATTTTTTTAAATCATAACTGGAAAATAGGCACACATAGAAGGAAATTCTGTCATATATAGCTATTTATAAACCGAACTTAGTCTTTGACTCAGTAATGCAACTTTCAGGTGTTTATCCAGCATTTATACATGCATCTTTGTTTTTTTATTTTTATTCATTTATTTACTTTTTTAGAGAGAGCACGTGAGTTGGGGGGGTGGAGGGACAGAGAGAGAGAGAGAGAGAGACAGAGAGAATCTTAAGCAGGCTCCATACCCAATGCAGAGCCTAACGTGGGGCTCGATCTCAGGACCCTGAGACCATGACCTGAGCTGAAATCAAGAATTGGATGCTTAACCAACTGAGCCACCCAGGCATCCCTATACATGCATCTTTAAACAATGAAATAAGAATAAGGATGTTCATCACAGCATACTTATAACAAAATTCTGCAAAATCTTTAAATGTCAAGCAGTAACAAATGGGTCAAGTCAATTTCAGGCCACCCATAAATGATATACTCTGCAGCTGTGAAAAGCAAGGGAGGTTATAGAGCTGATAATGAAAATACCACTCAAATAGAATATCAAAAAAAGGTGAGAAATATTTTATGTCTGCATGTATAAAAGTCTTTCGGAAATACACGTAAGACTTTAACCTGAAAATTGAGACTGGAGAGCAAAGATGGGAGAAAGAGTTGCTTTTCATGTTACAACTTCTTTACTGTTTGGAATTTTTTGCGCATACATATATCACTTTTTAAATTTAAAAACAATAAGGAAAAATAAAATGAAAAATCTAGAGGTTAAAGCAAGCATTATATTTACATTCTTTATAAACTTCATATTTCATGTTTTGACAATGACCAATAAATTTTACAAAACTATTAAAGGTTTACTATTACAATTTTATGTCATCATTTCTCACCTTAATGTTTGTCCCCTCCATGCAAAAATAATCGTGGGGGGCATGGAAAGCAAAGAAATGTTCAATGATCAACGTCGTCTCTTAAAATCCTAGTACCATAACAGCAAAAAGATTCATACATATAAAGGTATAAGAACTTAATAGCATGTATGTGATTTAAAGAAAAAAAAATACAGGAATTGAATCCAGATCATATGGGTTTCAAGCTGGCTTTACCACTTACTTGGGTAAGTTATTCCATCTTTAAAAGCCTCAACTGAATGACAAAATAGAGATATAGGTAACAACCTTACAGATAGTTGGAGGATTAAATTATAACATATTAATGTTGAATAAAGATTCCAGGACTTTCAGTGTGATCGGCTGACTATACAAAAGAGATTATCTTTGTGGTATTGTCTACAACAGCATCTTCAGGCCAGAAAATGGTTAGAGGTCCCGACAGATCCAAAGTAAATTCCAAAAAGCTATAAAAACAAGAGAATGGAAACCACATGCAACTTAATAGAGTCTCAATTCACTAAGCAACTCCCGACCAATGTGAAAAGCTCACAGAGGCATGTGGGTTATATTCAGCTGGATGCGTTTTAAATACTCTTTAATTTGTTGTTGTCTTTAATGACCTGATTGAGAATTTTTAGGGTCTACTAAAGGAGCATTTTATTTGTTCCTTAACACTATCTCTTTTCCTCCAATTTTCTTCTCTCTCTGTTTTCGGCCTCTTCTTCCATTACATAAATAGATAGACCCACGCCATATGTGTAATTTGCTTCAATTTCACTCTTTATCCTTTTACAGAAATCTGTTTTAAATGGACTATACCAACAGATCTAGAGGTGCTAACTAGATCAAACAGTTAATTCTGAAAAATTTGAAGGCTTTCCGTAACATTTGTTTATGTTGGCTTTTTCATTTAGTTTCTAGGAAAATTTTATCACTGTGACAGTTAATTCAAATCGCAGCAAGACCTGGTAAGCAAATAACTTGCCAAGTTTTAACTAGAAGTATTCCTTAGCCTTTACCAAAAGAAGGACCAATTTGAGGTGTATTTCTATAATGGATGAGCCTTCTGTCTGAGTATTCCATTACCTCATTCATTTTAAAGTCAATTTAGAACTCCTGAACAGTGCCAAATTTACAGCCCTGAGTCCAGACTCCCTTTTTTAGTCTAGAGAGAAGGCATTGCATAAGTTGTCATGCTGCAAGCCTTCTGAGCTAGCCCCACTCCATCACATCCTTAGTCCTGAGGGGACACAAGGCTTTCAGACTCTTCGTCGATCCAATAATGTAAGTCCCATTAAAGATCAGCAAATCTAGCTGCAACCTCAACTCCCCACCTTATGGGACATTATCATATCACTAACACCATGGGCTGGCAAACGCAACCAAGGTCTAAAATACCCAAGATCCAAGCCACTGAAGGTCTCTGCATTCACTCTATGATTACAAATCAGTAAGCAGCAAGTTTATAAAATGTTTAATTTTCCGAGATGTTTTTAAGAGATACCCCCTGAGAAACCTGGACCCCTAAGTGTACAGAACCTAGATACAAGAAAAGACAGATTACACCATTTTCTCTAAGAAGCAATGATGTCATGGTCGCTTAGGGAGTTAAGCCTATTTGTGTGCACACCCCATCTATAATTAGCAATTTCTGAGGGACAGGCTCAAGCATGGCCAGAGTAAGATTACCTTTGCTATTTCGCAGTATTACTGCTATTGTGGGGCCGCTTACATCATTCTGCTAAATGCCCTGATGCATGAGGGAACAGAGCTCTGGCCCTACCAGAGAGCTTGCTTTTTGTCACACAGGCCTTGATCTTTGCCATCTGTGTCTTTTCCCCGTAGTTTCCTCTGCCTGGAACTACTAAAGTTTCTTCTAGGTGGCCCAGGTGAAGTCTGCAGGGACATGAGATGGGTGATATCTGGGGCACCGTGCTTTAGTAAGTAGGGGGAAAGCTCTGCCCAAGTGGAAGTTCTAAACTGAGAAAGACACATCTATTTTCAAGGGTAGGGCCAAGCAACAGAAAACAACATCAAGGAGGCTGGGATTTGAGAGGGGAGTGGAATCCAAGAGTCTAAGAGGAAAATGTGAAGGTGAAGAATGTGTCCACAAAAATGTGTCCAAGGTTCGTCTTTAACACAAGAGGACAGCACAGTTCAAGGAGGCATCAATCTGCTGGCAAGTCGATGCAGGACAGCCGAGTGACTATCATCTCTTCTTTTTCCACCTACTGATGCCATTTTCAGTCACCACAGCCTAATTCAAATATCATCTATCTGAAGCCTCCTAAAACTCTTTCCTGACTCTCAACAAAATAAATCATTCCTGCCTCTGAGCTCTCTCAAGACTTGCTCAAATTGCCTAGTGTGGAGCTTATCGTTTTAATATACTTAGTTATAGATTTATCTTCTTGAGTTGAGGCCAGGTATGGTATTTTATTCCTCTTTATATCCCTAAAACCTAACCAATTCATAAGGTGGATGCATAATTTAGATTAGATGAATTGAACTCAAATATGACTTGCATCCTCCATGAGATCAGATTATAGTTATAATAGGTCACAGAAGCTTTAAGGAACCAGAGTTTATTTCCTACTAGATTACTTCTATGAGCACCGTAAAAGACATCTTAGCACACTCCTGGATTAGACAAGAAATCTCCCAACAAATTGCGCCCAAGGAAACAAAACTGAACAAAAATATGACTGGAATTATCATGGGTATGTAGGTCAAGTGCGGTGAGTTTCAGATAGAAGATAAATTTACTTTCTGCAGCTGAGTGGAAAAAAGAGCTAGTAGGATGATGGGGGAAGAAATAATTCGATTGAGCCACCTACTGTGGAAGAATATTAAATATCTATGATAATTGTGATACCAATAACTATTTCAAAGGCAAAGAATGCTATTTATATTACTACAGTGGCATCCATGAAACACTTGGATAATTTTAGCTCAAAGTTTTAATCTTCCTGATTTTCAGAGCTTTCACACTTGCAGTGCCCTATCATGTTCGGGAAGGAGTGCTTATTCATAAGAAGCTGTATCTTCATTCTTTAATCATTAGTAAAAATGGGTCATAGATCATGTCATGTTGTCTGTAACCTAGTTATAATTCTGGCAGGAGGGAAGTTTCAAAATCATGATTTCATATAGGAACCTTTAAAAACTCATTAGCTTCTGATAATTATACTAATATCTAAAGCACTAAAATCATGGAGCTAATTTCTGCAAAAGATCAGCAATGAACGTGTTCTGGGGAAGTTTCCTCTTTCAACTTTCTGGGAACAAAAGAGAAGGCAGTTCAGGGCTCTAACGTGACACCCTATTTCAGATGCAGAACAGAGAAAATTTCACAGAAGCATCACATCGTGAGTTAGCGGATTCTAAAATGAAAAGCAAGAATATTAGAACAACATCTCAAAATGTGACTCTGGGCACTGGAGAAGCCTCTCCACTTGTGATTGATTTGCATTTCTGCCTATGTCTGAATTCATATACCATAAGCACAGATGGAGGTGTGATAGATTTTTTTTTTTTTTGAGCACATCTATTTATTCAGATACCGGATTCAGTCTCCGAGTAGAGAGATGGTAAAGGCTGCTGTGAGCAGATGGCACATAGGCACTACGACTTCAGAAACAACATTCTTTAAAGATAAGTGGCACAGTAATAATAATAATACTTAGCACATACATTGCACCTTTGGTCTGCCAACATTAACTAATTAATCTTCAGTAGACCCCTGTGAGATTAAGTAAGTGCTTATAATGATCTCTATTATGCAGTCAAGTCACCTAAGAATGTGTCTGCACATGCTGTGGAAGAATTGGCCCAAGTTAAAGACCGGGTGGATCCAATTTGCATGGCTCTTTAAGATTTCTGCTCTAGTAGCAGAGACTAGTATTTCTAGACACCCTGCTGCTTGAGGCATCAAGTAGATTTGAAGCAGGCTATCAACGGCAAGATACATTTCATTCAGAAGGTTTCTGCCGCAGGGATCTCAAATAGGCCTGAGAGAAGTTGGGTCATTTTTCTGAAGCCTGAGAGGCCATCGCTGGTCAGTAGCTGGTGTGGAATTACAGAGTCTCTGCCTATTTCTCTTATTTAAAGCAGGCAACTTGACTACAGATCAGATCCAAGTCCTCCCATAAAGCCATTCCTGACCTCCACAGTTCAGACTGATCTCTTTTTACTCAGAATCCACAAGATTTCACATTTTGAACATCTATCTGGTATTGATTAATGGCATATGGCATCTATTTTTTTTTTAATACTACACCTATTTGTACTGTTATCTGTTTAGGTCATGTATACCTATGAGTTAAGACTATTATAAGAATTAAATGAACTCAAACACACTGAACTGAGAACCATGCCTGGCACATAATGAATTCTCCATAAGTATTAGTATAATTATTTTATCATTATGGTATCTTGATTTTCCCCTGCCAGATATTTCCCGACACTGTCTTGTACCAAGAAAAGATCATTAAGGTATCTTACATGTTCTAACAATTTACAGTTTACCAAGCAGTTGGTCAACCATCTAATTCTCAAAAAAAAAACAAAAACAAAAACAAAAACAAAAACACTTAGAGGTAGGTAGTATTAGCTGTCTCTGATGGAGGAAGAAATGGAGATTCAGGAAAGGTTAACAAATTAAACAAGAGAATTCAGCTAGAATGTAAGTCAACAGGAGCCTCAGGACTCTTGATTCCAAGACCAGTCCAGGGGAAGAATTCATCCATGATGACGAATGTGCTGATTCAGTAGCTCTAATATAATCCCTAGGCTGTCCTTTTTCCCTTTGCATTGGTCTGCACCTGATTTTCAGGTTACACGTCTTCTATTTAGATTATAATATCCTTGAAGGAAGGTCTTACAACAGGCATTTTTAAGTTGTCCCTAAACCCCTTGTTATTAAACCACTTGCTACTCTTCGAATATTGAATGAGTATTTTAACAGCTCATGTCAATTAGAACTCTAATCTCAGCTTGACTACTCATTTCTCGTTATGACCACTAAGATAATCAGCAAATACTGATTACAAACATGTTATCTGGATATATCTTAAAAAGTGACTGCCAGGGGCGCCTGGGTGGCTCAGTCATTAAGCATCTGCCTTCTGCTCAGGTCATGATCCCAGGGTCCTGGGACTGAGCCCCACATCGGGCTCCCTGCTCTGCAGGAGGCCTGCTTCTCCCTCTCCCACTCCCCCTGCTTGCGTTCCCTCTCTCGCTGTATTTCTGTCAAATAAATAAATAAAATCTTAAAAAAAAAAAAGTGACTGCCAGTAAAATGACAAAATACTTAGACTTTTGGGTTTTCACAAAAACTACTCCATTGAATCAGGTTATTTTCCATAGGTTGAAAAAATAATTAAAAATATAAATGAAGCACACCGGATAGTTCTCAGACTTCTTTTGATAGCACAATCCTCAGAAATCATGGCATCCTTTGTGAAAGTCCACAAAATAATAATCAGTTCTAGCTCATTCACGGTAATTCAGCATACATGTTGCTGTTTGCCATTTGATATTTTATTTTGCTTATTAGTTTTATGTTTAAATTAAATGCATAGAATGCAGAGTAACAACGAAGAGCACTTGTACCCATTCATGAAGAGCTGGGATTTATACAGGCATTGGTATTTGTACTGAAATTTCTCCTTTACCTGTTCACTCATTTTGCTCACTAGAATAAGAGTAATGCCAGACACCAAATCTCAAAACACAATGAGATTAATGCTGAAAATGGGGGACATACTAGATAACAATTTGACTATCTTCCTGGAAATTGGGAGAAAACAACTTTGCCTGATTTGGGTAATGAAGCACAATATGCAGCCCAGAGTAAACCAATTTTGATCCTCAGAGTTTGTAAACTCCTGCACTAGAAATTAAGGTAAACCTAAATTGTCCCTCTAGTTTGTCCTTTATTTAAAAATAATTTTAAAAAATCAGTATGTCAATTTGTTCATTGTTTCATTTACCTCTCATATCTTTCAGAGTGCAACCCATGCAAATTTTACAGAAAGATAATTCTTTAAGAATACGTGTTTACCTAACAAGGGGAATCTGGGTCTAGGGGTTACAAGAAAACTGGAGGTCATGACAATTATATGAAGGTCATGGCCTTCTAAAGTTTGCTATTACAAAAGCTACAGTTGGGTGTAAAATTTTCATGTTTGCTGCATATTAAAAACAGAAATCAATCCAAGCCCATAGACTGAGTCCAGAGAAGATAATAATTGTGAAGTTAAAGGCTCATATATACACATATTTATATCTATCAAAAGACAAGTGGAGTGGAAGACAAGTCAAGGAGACTATTTTTATCAGCCATAAATACATGTATAAACATTCCATTGCTATTTCTGATGGTGCTAGGAGGAAGAGTGGAGAACTAACAATTATGATGCCAACTGGAGGAACAAACTCAGCTTTTCCTCCTTTTATTAAACATCCCTCACTCATTTTATTCATCAGTTCTAGGAGAGCTTCCTTCTCAAAGCATTTGTTCTTAGCCTGGTGAAGCTCTACAGGTGGTGCTGCCTCAGCAGGAAACTGTCTTCTTGCTGAGGGACCGCCAATTACTTGTAGCAAAACTAAAACAGAAGAATAAATATTACATGTTGATGGATGCTTGTCAAGCAAGGGAGTGAGATGCTTTCAGTGGGGCTTGTCAGACACAAAAACCTCCAGCAAATCTGCATTTTCAATGGCACAGTGGCTAGAATTCTCCAGCTGCTCTACTGGTGAACCTCAAGATTTATCTCATAAATTTAAATTATAGATGACATAGCACTGGGATGGAAATAGATGACACCTTTAAAAATAAATCTAGTGCAACATTTGGGAAAAGGAATCACACATTTAAAAGGGAAAAAAAGAAAGTTCCAATGTGCCAAAACAGAGCTTTTATTTATTGTCCTATTTACTATTCTCTGTCCAAAATTAGCATATCTCTTACTTTCCCTTTTAGTCCCCTTTATAAGACATGCTGTGGAGGAGCTCTGGAAGTTTTGTGCAACTCAAGGAGTAAGCTGGGTTGCAACTATAACAAAAAGCTTGCCAAGGTTGAGAGCCAAACTGGCAAAGTTTTCTGTTGTGTCAGCGTTTAAGTATTATTGCAATCTTATCGTATCACTGAAGAAAGGGGGGCATGGAAACAGCTAGAGCCAAATGCTAAGGAACATTTGAAGCGAAGTGTGTACCTAGATTCAATAGAGTTTGGCAGTATTGGTCAGGGCTTAACTTTAATAGGAACCAGTCAATTCAACTTTAATTCAATCATGTGAAATTGTGCTTTTTAAATTTTTTTCCAGGAGATCTTAGTTCCAGCAGTCTTTCTGAATCAGATAGTGGTAAAGAATAATAAAGAATATAGGTCTGAAAACATGCAATATCACATGAAGACTTGCTGGTATTAGAAGGAAATTTCCACTGGTCAGAGCAGGGAGAATAATTTTCTCTTGAAGGGAAATTTTAGAGCGATAAATTGGACATTTTCCCCCTTTCATGTATTTAGTCACATGTCTAGGTAAAAGTCGATGAAAATTGGGACATTTGTCATGAGAAACCACAGAAGAATTCATGATTTGAGCAAAGACTGTACCACTATCAATAGAATGAACTGAGAAAAACAAAGATAAAAAGCAACAGCTAGAAGCAAAATGAGTTAAACCAAAGCCTCAACCTACCATTAACATTAAAACATTTACTAGGGGGCTGGGGGGGGACGCATAGCAATATTTGATCGTCCCTTGCAAGGTATTATGAAAGATGGGTTTCTCTAGATTACAAATCTTTTTTTTTTCCCCCCAACCAAGTAAAAACCAGGACATAGGGGACAGAAACATGAGCTCTTCCAGAAATCACCTTTCCCACCACTACTGATGGTTTCTGTTCTCAGGTCATGGAAGTGCACATATACAACTCAGAGGATTTAAAGCCTGAAGTGGTGAGTTTAATAGCTTTACCCATGTTCACTATTTGCCTCCCTTGCTTTCCAATTCCCTGTAGCTAGAAAGAGTCAAATATATTCTCACCCAGTGATCAGTGTTGGTTTTCAAGTGACACTCTGCATGTGGAGCTCAGAAAAACCAAACACCTACAGGAATGTGTTGAAGAAACCGGATAGCAAGGCCGCCAAGTGACTCAGTCTCTGCTTCCATTCCCTGGGGTTTATCAACTTTGTTAATGGGGCATATGTGCTGAGAATTATGTAACATTAAACATGGGGAACATTTCCTGGAATTATTTTTTACTGTTTCTCAAAACCAGTGCATTGATAGGTCTAGTGTCCAGGTAAAACACCACCCTCTAGTGTACATCTCTAAATAATGCTTTTGTGACTCCTCCTATGATAATGAGAGTCAAGAACATTAAAATAGTATTAAAATGAAAGGCATTTCCTATTAATAACCATAGGGCAATACATGCAAGGACTAACTGCACAGTGGGTGGGATGTAAGTCATCAGGGTGGTCAAAGTAACTTGATTTTCACTCAAAATGAAGCCAAGAGTTAACTAGATGGGAAGAATCCAACAAAACTCATCCATTTCTCAAGTATTTAGAGAGTATTTCATATGGGGCAGATGTTGTTCTGTAACACAACAAAAATGATAACCAATGAAACTATGAAACCGAAGAAAAGTATTCCGAGAGTGAACATTCTCTGCAAAAGCCCCACGATGCCAGTTCTTTAGGAAAAGAACATGTATTTATGGGATCAGGGTGGCATTCAATCACCTAAAGAAAACTAAAACTATACTAACAAACATAAATATGTTTCTCAGAAATCCTCAAAATAATGGACCAATAAAATGTGAATTCTCTTAGATCATAAGGAAAAAAATTAATTTAGAAAAGTCAGATTAGAGGCCTTTTTCGTTGTTATGTAGTGTGATTCCCTGTGAATAAAAGGAGTAGATGGAGCAATTAAAAGTATTTTACAATTCTCTGGTATAGAAGATTGTTAGAAAGTCCTGGGAGGACACCTGACACTGCTCTCTTCTCTCTTACACAGAGCTCAAAGAAATTGAACTATTTTGTTGAAAATATCTATGTCTCTCCTTTCTACAGTGGTGAATATCTCAGGAAACTTTTTTCTTAATCTTATCTGGCCTAAACTACTGAAAGCAGATTTGACCTGGTGCATTAAAAATGTGAAGCATTCGAGTGTTAAAAATTCTCCCACAGGAAATGAAATGTATCAAATTCATACACATATTTTTCCAAATAGTATCTTCAAAAGGCCTTATTAAAATTCTCTCGTTGGTATTTTCCAATAGAATCAGGGAACACCTACTATCTCCATCTAACAAAACCATCACTGCTCATCAATATCGTCTTTCAGCTATGATCAAGTTATTTAGATTTTTGCTACCCACAAATCTTTCTCTCATACACACAACTGGATCTAACTGCCTCAAAACATTTTCGGAAGTAGTTGGAATTTTATTAAAGACCCACATACATATGCATGTGCACATCTGGCCCAAGTGAGAACTTGTGTGTCTGTTCAGTGAACATCAGCTGAACACAGTGTGCTCAGTTAGAATATACCCACCCCCAGCCCCTGCCAAAAGAAAGTGAATTTGCCCTAGATTATTATCTTCTTTTATAACTAGAGAGAAATACAATTAATCAGCACACTGACTAATACAATTAGTCAGAAGACCCAAATTCTCACCTTCGCTCTGATTCTAACTAGCTGTAGAAGTTGAAAAAGGTAACTTCACTTCACAAACCTCAGATTCCCAAGTCATATAATACATGTGTGGGTGGGACTGAGTGATTGCAAATGCTCCTCCCACCCCCCTCAAATCTTAATGGTCTATGAATTGTAAGGCTTAGTAGTTTGACTCTCTAATTACTGTTAAAAAGCTAAGGTTCTATTATTTGGAAAATTTTTAATTAATATTGGCTATGATCAACACCAAGTAAGTAGAACATCTCAGAAAAAGACCTACAAATGAATAATTTCATCCAGTGCTGATACCTCCTTCTGTTGGTGTAATGCTGGGTAGGCTATCAGGACAAGATGTGGAATGCCACTGCCTGGAGGAGAATCCCAGCTCTCCCATCACTGGCTACATGATCTGAATTACTTAACCTCTCTGTGCCTTCGATTTCTTAAATCAGTAATGCAGGCATAAAATAGCATCTCCTTTACTTTGTAGGATTGTTTGGAGGATCAAAAAAATTCAACACATAAAGCTTTTTGCGCTGTTTACACAGATCAAGAATCCAACACTGTTTGCATTACTACTATTACTCTAATGAAGAAGAAAAATAATGGAGGAAAATCATCTCCAAATCTTATTTTTAACAGAATTTTTAAGGGAAAACTGATTTTTAAATTTGCATCAAATGGTTAATAGTCTTTATATGTCCACAATTGGCATCATCAGTGGTTAGAAATGCAGGTAGCATCTGGCCAACACTCTAGCTGGTACTGAGGAAAGAGCATGTTTGAACTCATGGGGAAGCTTCAGTGAGACAGAGCTAAGCTGTCAAGAATGGATAACAGATAATAAATTAAGTATGAGGGCATTCATTATAAAGGCATCACTGTATTCTGAACAACACAACTGTAAGAATTATTTTGAACAAATAGTAGCCACACAAATGTCGGCTACCACACATACCAAATGAGAAGTGGGAAGAAAGGCACATTTTAACTGTGGTGAACATAGCAATCTACGACAGGAAAACCATATTATTTACTTAATCCAACAATAAAGTTTGACAGGTTCTTTAAAAAATAAACAAAACAGTGCTTTCTGAAATTTATCAAGTGATTTTTTTTTCAAATAAATATCCATGCTGTGTTTCGATGTTTTTGAAAACCTTGAAATTCACATTCAGTTATAAACTTGCTAGGAAAATGGGAACTTAGATTCTTTCAAATGAAAGCCTCCTGGAGTTAATAATTCTCACAGCAGTTTCACAGATTCTCTCCAAACTTCAAGGCCAAACGCCAGAGCTAGAGACTATGAAGACTGATAAAAGTTAGAAGTTCTGCTGATGTTTTCTATTCTATTGCTGTTCTTATAAAAGTTTTTGTTCAGCTTCACACAACACATCATATTGTCTCTCGTTAGCACTGACAGAGAAAAAAATGAATTTGCAGACTTCAGAAAGACTAAAGAGACAGAGATAATATGGCCTGAGGATGTCAGCTTCTATACATCTATTTCTTATATTTAGCAGTATTCATAAAACTAAGTGGGCTTTGAGTAGAGAGCATTATCTTAAAAGGGTGCAAAAACACCCTGAAACTAAATTCATATTTTGAGAACTCTGACAAAAATGAGGAACTGAGGCCAAACTGACACTACTTTGCAATCAACAAGAGTTGTCCGTGTATTCAATGGCTCTACTGGGCACATTTAGCACAATTGATCAGACTAACTTTGAGAAGGATCATAAGGATATAAAGACTCCTTCAAAGCAGCAGGAAAATGAATAGCTGAATGGAGAAAATTGTGCCACACATCTTCTTGTCCTATTACTGTTAACGCCAGCAGTCACAATCAGTAGTTTATTGTATAGGGCAATCTTGTTGATTAGAAACTGGATTCAAGTTCATCAAAATGGAATGGCATGTAACTCATCCCTTCTATTCCTACAGAAATAACTTATGCATCTTTATAGACATTTTTATTTGTAGCACTATATTATGTCACATAAGAATTGGCTTTGGAAATGTACATGGTGCCTTGTCAATCACTTCTGCCATTCACTTCTGGAAGGAACTAGAAAACAAATCAGTAATAATAATAATGTTTCACTTTGGCAAACAAGACATTTCTAGGCTATTTTTATTTAAAAGTTTCAAAACATTTGTCTTGAAGTCCAAGTGCTTGGTCATATTATTTGGACTATCTTTACATCAGGATGTAGGCACCTTGCTAAAGGCCCCTATGTATAATCGTTACTTTAATGATCTAAAAGAAACAACCTTACGGAAGGGGAATAATGTGCTCAAAATTACCCAGAAGGTCCTTAAGTGTGAAAACAATGCAAAGCCAAGAGGTTTAAAGTTCACTGTCAGCCACTAACTCCTTTCTCTGACATGCAACATCAGCTCATTACCCCCAGTCCTGACCCAAACAAGAGAGGATAAACAAACTTAGTTGCTTAGCAACAGAATTGCTGAGCAAAGAGGTAGAATTTGCTTTAATGTTGCTTCTTGGGCTGATCATTTAAAGTTCCCTGCAGATCATGCAACCTCTAAAACCAGCAACTCTCCACAAATACTGATTCAGATCAAGGATAACGTTGAGAGTCGAATACGGAATATAAAGCCATTTCAATAGCAATAAGATAATAATTATTAAGTATTATTTATTGGTGTATGACTATGTTAGATACTGTTTTAAATGCTTTATGTTAACTTCTAATGTAGAAAACGGAGAAGAGATGAAAACGAGATACTGTAAATACACTGAATATATGTATATGTATTCAAGAAGAGATGGACTATACATAAGAAAAAATATATATTAAAAAACAAAAAATGGTTATTAGGTTAATCCATAAGGCAAAGAGTAAGACATCAATAAATGTATACCTCTTTGTTTAAAAACAGATATATGAATCCTTTATTTATATAAGCTTTCAATGATGTTAAAACACTCAATCTGACTTTCTCTCAAGTTCTCTGAGAGTTGAATACAGTTACAAATAAGTTTTCCTGTATAAAAAAAGTAAAATAATAAAACTTTTCATGAAGTCACTGCCTCTTCTTAAAGCAGAAAGAGTAGTCCTATAACTAACTCATGAGCTTTAGTTTACTATTCCCTTCAATTACACTTCCAAAGCAGATAGTGTATGTATGAGTGTGCATGTGAAATTTCATCATCACCACTCAACTGGTACACAAGGTAACATTGCAGAGGTAAACAGAACTGTATTAAAATCAATTTGCTAAATAGTCACCTTTGCCAATTCTGTTATTTTATAACCATTAATTACTTGGATCTAACTCTAAGGGTGTTGATGACTAAGTTCCACAGAGAAAGGACAAGGAACACAGCATCCTCATTTTTCCTCCTCACAGACACACACTGTAACAATAGAGCACTGAAGACATTCCAAAAAAAAAAAAAATTCCAGATATATCAAAATTTAGCATTTTCTAAGTATAATTTTAATGCCAGTATACTTGTTTTGAAATATGCAATGATTCCATGGTTGCTAGAAAGACTACAAACTTCATTTATAACTTCTTTAAGTCTAGTTGGTTGTCCCACTAAAGGAAGTGTGTCCTGTGGTCTTTCAGATTCTGTAGATTTACTTTGGGGAAAAAAAAAGTTCACAGTGAGAACAATAGTTCCAGACACCACAGATGGAAATTTAAATGTGGTGTGACACTGCACATCAGGAGCCGGCTAAGGTAACTGTGTTGCAATCTGCGAGTTACTCTTGTGAAAAGATCCCTTGGCATTTTCTTAACAAGAGCAGAGTGTTAGTGCCAGTGTTTTGGCTTGTTTCCATTTCCCAGTGTATAAGCTCCAACCACCAATACTCTTTCTACATTTCAAATATTAAATGATTTTAGGGTTATATAATTTACATTAATATTTTCCTCATACACCTCCGTGATATGGCAACACAGACTGTATTACGTGTTTATGAGATTCCTCAGACAAAACTCTGTTCTACCCTTGAGCTACAGTAAGAGTGCTATTAGGTCTTTTTTACCAAGATCCTGATTGCATTTTCTCACATTACCCAGTGCTTAATCAAGCTAATGCTTTTATGAAACTGACCAACTTCAAGACAGACAAATGAATAAAAGCAAAATAGAGGAGACTAGGAGAAGGAACACACACAACGCATACCCACAGACATAATATCTGGCAGCACATTGGAATATTTATCCTTAAAATGGTTTTTGTTGCATAGGAAAATATATATTATAAAATATAAATGTATATTTTAAAAATATATAATTAATTTTGTCATCTTATCAACACTTTCAACACTCTAATAATGAAAGCTAAATAAATCACTGACACAATGATTTGCTTAAATGGCGTAGTGGTTTCAAAAATAAAATGTTTTGAGAACCAAATCTGAAAGTCCTATTTAGAAATTATTTTTAAATATCTATGAAATCTGTGAAAAATATCTCAAGTACAGCAAAAGTTGATACAGGGAGGGCTTCCAGTTTCCAAATTGGCATGTGAGAACCCTGGAAGTTG
Source organism: Callorhinus ursinus (assembly GCF_003265705.2). Lineage (NCBI taxonomy): Eukaryota > Metazoa > Chordata > Mammalia > Carnivora > Otariidae > Callorhinus > Callorhinus ursinus. Next base: position 7,430,420 of record NW_027397065.1, read on the forward strand.
CCACTCTGTCCACACAACAAGTAAAAAGCTGAACAGACTGAAAAATGGACAGCTCTTCTTAGAACCATAAAAGAAGTGAGGTCACAGGGAATACTACTGCCCCGAAACCTGGAGACACAAACTGGGCAAAACAGACTCACAACTTACTGGAGCAGAAACTCCTGAGCAGAGACATCTACAGGAAAGGTGGTGGCAGGAGCAGGCTGAAGGAAGGGGAGAGAAACACTGGGACGAATTACAACTCAGAGTTAAAAACTCTAAGGGGACCCAATCATAGAGGTGGCCCCATACCTCTGTGAATTTTACCTCTGGGCTTACAACCTGGCTCTCACAAAAAATCCCTCATGCTTCCAGCAGGGGGAGGAAAAAAAAGGAACCATTTTGAAATACACCACAACATTCTGTTCTTGAAGAGTTCTGCCCTCTGTAGAAACTGTTCAACCAGAATCTAACCTGCTGGGGTTCTTCCATCACTGACTAGATGACCCAAAGGAAGAGAAACCCCCTCCAGCCAGTTCTAGATGGATATCTAAAGCAATAAAATGACTTTGTATGATACTACAATGGTGGATACAAATCATTATACAGTTTTGCAAACCCACAAATGTAAAGCCCCAGGAGAAAATCCTAATGTAAACTATGGTCTCTGGCTGACTGCACAATGTCAGCAAAGGTTCATCAGTTATAACTAATGTACCACTCTGGTTGGAAGATATTTAATGGGGGAGAGTATGCATGTGTAGAGATAGGAAGCAGATGATAAATCTCTATACATTTTCCTAAATTTTGCTATGAACCTAAAACTTTAGCTCTAAAAAATGTTTAAAAAAAAGTTGATATAGCCTCAAACTTATTTTTTAATCTTTTATTTTTGTCTAATCATTCCCTTGATTATATTATTCAGTTCTTCTCTTTTTCAAGTCAGTCCACTTGGTTTTTTTCTCCCTTAATTCTATTGCTATTATTTATTTATTGAATGCCCACTTGGTGTTTAGAACCTAATGCACATAATCCCATTTAACCATTCACAACCACAGGCTGAAACAGAAATTATCATTGCCATTGTACAGGTAAGGAATCTTTGAAAATGTTAATTTGACATTAAGGTTGGAACATAATGTTGCCCATTATGTTATAGTCTTAACCACATTATACAGTTATTAGCAATGGTAAGCTCTATCACATGAAATCCCCTCAATGTTTTATTTTTAACTGAATTTTCAAGGTTGTCTGGTATGCCTCTATAAAGCTACTCCCCCCAAACTTTTAAGTAAAATTACTAATTTCTTCTAGAATAAATAATAGTCAATTCAAGTGTTTCGAAAGCTGGGTAGAAGTTTCTCATTTTATTTGATGTGTTATCATTCAACATTTTCTGCCAATATTTTTGGATAATTAGAAGCTATATTTAATGGAATAAGGACATCTAGACTGCTGATTATGACTTAAATACTCCAGAAGAAATAGATGATGCTATTAAATTATAATTAGGGACAAAAAGTTACCCAACAATCGTAACATCGCAATGGCTGAGAGACAGAGTGAAATTAAAGAAAGGAGATCAAGCCAAAGCTTGAGGACATGGGATATACATACATATGAATACATGTAATTTAAAGATGGACAGATACTCTAGTCCTCTGGAGTGAAGAACCATTAGTGTAATTATAAATTAAAAATCTGTTTATATTTCTTTTGTAAGGAGAAATATCAAATAGCTTTTGGAAGGAAGACTCCATGCCATTATGAAAAGTATCAACATATGAAAACATTGACAGTCTTCCTTTTTTCTTCTTCTTTTTCTTTTTTTTAAAGATTTTATTTATTTGACAGAGAGAGACACAGTGAGAGAGGGAACACAAGCAGGGGGAGTGGGAGAGGAAGAAGCAGGCTTCCCGCTAAGCAGGGAGCCTGATGCAGGGCTCGATCCCAGGACCCTGAGACCATGACCTGAGCCGAAGGCAGACGCTTAACGACTGAACCACCCAGGCACCCCATTGACAGTCTTTTTCTAAAAATGCGAGATTTGGTAAATCATATAATAATTTTGAAAATCAGACTAGCATTAAAGAAATCTTAAGTTCAAATCAACAATTAATATTGATAATTTCAGTATCAAATTGCATTTTGTCTCATTTCTAATTTATTGTCTTTACTAAACACACAGCCATGGCCTTCAGCTGTGACAGATATATTACACATAAGCCAAAGGAGGCAGATACAGAGTAGATTAAACAAAACTTTTGTTTAAAAAGGGAGAGGAAGCAGACAGGAAGAGGGGAGGTTAGGTAGCTATAAAATAATCAGATTTAGGTTGGCTTCAACTTTTTCAGTGTTTTCATTTTTCAGAGACAAAAAACAATACAATGCAAACTGAATGGCATACTTTTGAAAATATAGAAGCATTGTTTCACATCCAGTTCCAAAGAAGTGGAGTGGGACAAATTTAAGAAGCAAAACAATCACATTTTAAAAGCCACAAGCACCCTGGGTTTATTCCTTATTAATGGGCTGAAACTTCCTCTAGGGAAAAAAAAAAAAAAAAAGGAGAGGTGCAAACAAAAGGTCTAAAATAGGCATTTTCAGAATATTACTATAAAGACAGAGATTGCTACAATTTAACCACTGAGCTGAAATGTGAAATCTTTAAAGTGTGTTTTTAGGCTGCTGATCCTGACCTCCTACAGACCAATTAGAGCTAAATAATTGTTGTTGGTATGACAACCTCAGGGAGAAACAAAAGACTTCACTTTCTTTAAGCAAAGCCACAAAGTTGTTCTTTAGAATAGAAAATAAGCAGGGGTGGCTATAAATTGTGGTAGCTTATGAGATCACATTGGATAATGACATTTTTCTTCTAATAATATTATTAAGACCACAACAGGTCCAACGGGTCAGAGAGGGCTAACCATGCACATCATTAACTTGTGCATTTCAGCTACCTTTCATCTGAGAATTGATTATCAAAGGAAAATTGATTATTTCATTCATATGAATAGTCAGTAAGGCATTTAAGCATCATATCAAATCCACATTTCTTAGATATAGCTTTAGTTTTACATCTCACTAAGAGATATATTAAAAGGTCTGATGGCCAAAGCCCATGAGCATTTCATTAAAACACACAAACACACACGTTTTTAAATGGTCACTTTTGATCTATGTAAAAGCTGCTATTACTGATTATATGGAAATGAAGATATCTGTAGTCCCTGTCATATCTATATCCTTTAGTATAGATATATTACTTTTTTTTAAGATTTTTATTTATTTGACAGAGAAAGACACAGCGAGAGAGGGAACCCAAGCAGGGAAAGTGGGAGAGGGAGAAGAAGGCTTCCTGCCGAGCAGGGAGCCCGATGTGGGGCTCGATCCCAGGACCCTGGGATCATGACCTGAGCCGAAGGCAGACGCTTAATGACTGAGCCACCCAGGCGCCCCATATTACTCTTGATTATAGAGCTTTATTGAAGTATGATTGATGTACAAGAAAGTGCACGTATTGTAAAATTTTATGAGTTTTGACACATATATACACATGAAACCATCATTACAATAGAGGTAATGAACTTACACATTACCCCAGGCCCCAATTTATTTTATTTTACTGTTATGTTAATCACCATACATTACATCATTAGTTTTTGATGTACTGTTCCATGATTCATGGTTTGCGTATAACACCCAGTGCTCCATGCAGTAAGTGCCCTATTTAATACCCATCACCAGGCTAACCCATCCCCCCACCCCTTCCCCTCTAGAACCCTGTTTGTTTCTCAGAGTCCATAGTCTCTCATGGTTTGTCTCCCCCTCTGATTTCCCCCCTTTTTCCCTTCCTACATTTTCTTAACATATAATGTATTATTTGTTTCAGAGGTATAGATCTGTGATTCATCAGTCTTACACAATTCACAGCGCTCACCATAGCACATACCCTCCCCAATGTCTATCACCCAGCTACCCCATCCCTCTCCACCCCACCACTCCAGCAACCCTAAGTATGTTTCCTGAGATTAAGAATTCCTCATATCGGGGTGCCTGGGTGGTTCATTTGGTTAAGCGACTGCCTTCGGCTCAGGTCATGATCCTGGAGTCCCGGAATCGAGTCCCACATCGGGCTCCCTGCTCGGCAGGGAGTCTGCTTCTCCCTCTGACCCTCTTCCCTCTCGTGCTCTCTATCTCTCATTCTCTCTCTTTCAAATAAATAAATAAAATCTTTAAAAAGAAAAAAGAATTCCTCATATCAGTGAGCTCATAGGATACATGTCTTTTTCTGATTGACTTATTTCGTTTAGCATAATACCCTCTAGTTCCATCCACATCGTCACAAATAGCAAGATTTTGGGGTTTTTTTGATGGCTGCATAATAATCCATTATATATATATGTGTGTATATATATATATATATATACATATATATACACACACACCACATCTTCTTTATCCATTCATCTTTTGATGGACATCTTGGTTCTTTCCATAGTTTGGCTATTGTGGACACTGCTGCTATAAACATTGGGGTGCATGTACCCCTTCGGATCACTACATTTGTATCTCTGGGGTAAATACCCAGTAGTGCAATTGCTGGGTCATACGGTAACTCTATTTCCCCCAATTTTTTGTGCCCCAGTGTGATCCAGATTTCATTCTCTCTCCTCCACTGGCGATCTCTAGTGAACCACTTACTTGTTTTCTATCAGTATAGATTGCATTTTCTACAGTTTTACATAAATAGAACCACAGAGTAAGTACTCCTTTTTGTGTGATTTCTTTCACTCAGCGCAACTATTTGAGATTTATCCATTTTGTTATATTCCTTTTTACTACTTAGTAAATTTTTTATGAATATATAATGTGTTTCTATATTTACCTGTTGATCATTCAGATTATTTTCTGTCTTTATGTATAAATCTGTTATGAACATTTCTGTGCAAGTAATATATAGAAATATGATAATATTTCTCTTGAGTAAATATCTACAAATGGGAATGCCTGTATTATATGGTGGGAATACATTTAACTTTTTAGGTTCCCAAGTATTTTCTGAAGTGGTTATTGTATCTTTTACTCCGCATATCCATGTATGAATTCAAGTCATTCCACAGCTTCGCAATCAGTTGGTGTGGTTAAACTTTTTAATTTCAATCATCCTAGTGGGTGTGCTGGTATATCTTACTGCAGCTTAATTTGCATTTCCTATGACTAATGATGCTGGGTACCTTTTTTGGTGAATTGTCTATGAAAACCCCTTGCCCATTTTCTAATTAAGATTGTTTACTTACAAAAAGTGAAGTTTTATGGGTTCACTGTGTATTCTGAACACAAGTCCTTTATCAAATATGAGTTTTGCAGATACTTTTCCAAGTCTATGGCTTATCTTTTCATTTTCTTCAGGGTCTTTTTAAAGCTGAAAATTTTAATTTTGATGGTGTCTAACTTTCAAGTTTTTTATGTTATGGATTGTGCTTTTGTCATCATGTTAGAAAGATCTGCTTAACCCAAGACAAAGTGTTTCTCCTGTTCTCTTTTAGCACTTTTATAGTTTTAGCTCCTTCATTTTGGTGTACATTTCAATTAGATTTTTGTACACAACATGAAGAAAAGGTCAAAAATTTTCCTTCCTTTTTTTTATTATGGGCATTCGATTCTTGCAATACTATTTGTTGACAAGATGATCATTTCCCCATTTAATTGCTTTGGCATCTTTATCAAAAATCAATTGACTATATAGTGTGGGTCTATTTCTGGATTCTCTCTTGTGTTCTATTAATACTTTTGCCAATACCATACTGTCTTGATTACTGGAGATTTACATTAAATACTTTTATCAACTGGAGTAAGCACTCCAATTTTTTCAAAGTTAGCAAAGCCAGTCATTTTACAATTCTAGGTCCCACATTACCACATAAATTTAGAACTAGTCTGTCAACCTCAAAAAAAAAAACCCCAAAATAAAAACCTGTTATTGATTTAATTGGAACTGCACTGAATGTATAGATCAATTTTGGAAAAATTAACATCTTATTAATATTTAACATTCTAGTTCATGAACATGGTATATGTGTCCATTTACTTAGGTCTTATATAATTTCTCTCAGCAATGTTTTGTAGTTTTCAGTGTAGAGATAAGGCCAACAAGTATCTTGTCAAGTTTATCCCTAAATATTTCATTATTTTTATGCTATCTTAAAGAATGCATTTCTTAAAATTATTCATTGATAGTTCATAGAAATACAGTTGATTTTTGCATTTAGGTCTGTATTGAGAAATCTTGATAAACATGTTTGAAGTTCTAGTAGCTTTTTTGTAGACCATACATATTTTCTATACAGGTTATCATATCATCTGCAAATAAAGAGAGTTTTCATTCTTCTTTTCAACCTGTAGGATTTTATGTCTTTTTCTCATCTTTATGTACAGACTAGAATCTCCAGGACAGGTTGAACAGAAGCATTAAGAGTAAACATCTTCGTCTTGCTCCTGATCCTAAGGAGAAAGCATTCAATGTTTTACAATTAAATATACTGTTAACTACAAATTTAACCATAACTATAGGTGGCCTTAATCAAATTGAGGAAGTTCTCTTCTATTTCTAATTTGTTGGGCGGTTTTATCAGGAAATCAATACTGGATTTTTGACAAATGTTTTCTCTACCTCTATGGAAACAATCCATTATCTCCTTTATCTTTAGTCTCAATATGATAGGTTACATTGAGATTTTAATCATAAATAAATCTTACATTCCTATGATAAACTCCTCTTACTTGTGATGTCTTATTTTTTTTATACTGTTGGATTTGATTTGCTAAACTTAGTTAAGAATTTTTGCATCTGTGTTCATGAGTGAGGCTTGCTCATTGCTTTCTTTTCTTACAAAAATGTTTTTCTATTTAAAGTAACAGAATAATGCGACTTTTATGGATTACTTGTAGAATGAGCTGGGAAGTATCCTGTCCCCTTCAATTTTTTCTAAGACAATTGGTATTATTTCTACATGAAATCTGATATAAATTCACAAATGATAACATTAGAACATGCCCATGCCATTACCTATCTTCTTAGATATATAAATATTATAACTAATATTGATGACTATTTTAATGTTCTTTTCTACTAATTCTGTCCTCTGCTTCATTGTTTTTCCATTGATTGATTTTTCTCATCATCGTTTACATCCTTTGCATGCCTGGTAATTTTTTATTTGATGCCAGATTTTTTTTTTTTTTAACCTTACAGGGTGTTGATATATTTTTTATTCCTTTAAGTATTCTTGAGCTTTGGATTAAGATATAAGTTGCTTGGAAATCATCTGATCCTTCCGAAGTTTGCTTTTAAGCTTTGTTAGGCAGTTCAAGGGCAGTCTTTTGTCTAGGGCTAATTTTGACTCCCTAATGAGGCAATACCAATTTTGAGTAATCTATCATATGCCCTGTGTATTGGGAGAGCTTTCTCTCTCTGCTTTGTGGGAACATAAACTATTCTCTCTTTGTAATCACCAGGGATTGCTCTGGAAACTCCCTTCCAGAGAGTCCTTCTCTGGCCTTGAGTCGTTTTCTCATATGCATGCACTTGTTATGTACACAACTGAAGACTTGGGGAGAACCCTGACCAGATTTCCAAGCTCTCTGTAGCTCTCTCTGGATAATACAGCTCTCTTTTCTGTCACCCTGTTCTGCAAATTCTAACCATTTTGGCTTCCCTCCCTCTTCAATTCAGAGACTACTAGGCTCTTGTTGGTTCTCACACTCCTTGAACAAAGCCTGATGATAAGTAGGACAATCATAAGCAATAAACTGGGACAACCATAGAGCTCAGCTTGGTGATGTCCATTTTCTTAGATCACTGCCCTGTACTGATTTTTGTCCAATGCCCATATTTTCATACATTTTGTTTGTTTGTACAGTCATCTGGAGCACGGCTAAGTTAATTTCACTATTTTATTACAGCCAACAGATATATTACTTTTAAAGATAAAATTAAGTACATTCAGACATATTTATAAGATAAATTTCTCTAAGAGGTAAAATGTATTTTCCATCTTTGTGATATAGCCCTATGAAGAGAAGGGAAGTTAAACCTCTTCCTGAGGAAAATAAGAAGGTACTGAGGTCCAATCAGGAACATACCTACTTTCAGGTCTTAGGAGCCTGTTTAAAGACTACATTAACATTCACGTCTACTAAATTCAGATTCAGTGTCTGATTTAACCTATCTTTTATTAATAAATATTTTCAAACAGGTGTTTAAATGGGGTGCCTCTGACTGATAATTCTATTTATTCCATATATTATAATCACAAAGTATTTCATGTGTATTACTTGGTTCAAGCCTCATAACATCCCTGTAGGTAACAACACCAGGTATTTGATTCCTTTTACACAGAATAAAGATGTGAGTTCCAGAAGACATCAGCAGACCCCTCTTACCCCTCAAACAGCAATGACCTTTAAGAGGCAAAACAGAGACCCTGAACAGGTCTTCCAACTCCTGGTTCACAGCTCTATTTGCCTACATTTGTTATGCTGACCAGTACATTTAAATAAACCATTTGGATCAAATGTTGAAGCCTGTTAATGTCAAAACTTCAGGTCACTGCACGTCCAGTAGATACAGCCAAAGTCTTGGCACCACTTGTCAGCTAAATTCATGAAATAAAAAAGGTGACAATATGAATTAACTACTTATAATAATACCCATCTTGACCTGATTCAACTTCACTAATACAAGTTATTTCATTATGCTTACTGTGATGTCCAACACAGAAAATTTAATCAGTTATGTGTTCTTTCAACTTGCAAAAATACTTCGAAGCTAAATGTAATTTTTTTCTTGCTTCAGTAAAAAAAAATCATCAGACTACCTATGTCTATTTAAAAAAAAGAGAATAAGCCTTTTAGGTGACTTATAGCAGTTAATGGCAACTGGGATGTATTAGCAACACCATCCTTCTTAATCGGTATCACGGGGGATTGACTTCTCAAGCATAATTTATGTTGTTTTGAATCCCCAAACATTGAAACAGTCAACAAATTGCACCCATATGCTGTACAGTTTGTTTGTTGTTGTTGTTTTTTTAAGTGTTCCCTTTGGTCACAAAGGTATAGATGCTCATATAATACAGGTTAATAAAAAAAGAAAAATGCATCAGATGTTTCACTATAGTATGGCATATGCTTCAGGAAAAGCAGCGTATGGTTAGAACTTGAGAATTTATATTTTACATTGTGTAACCACACAATTAGAATTCTTACTCTGGGAAATTTTCAGTTATCTTTTAACCAGTCAACATACCAAAGATAAATGGTCATTAACAAACAACATCCAGGTTTTCACCAGTAATAAAGAAAGCTTAAATTCTGTGTAATTTCTGAAATAGCTAAATAATTTTCTTAGGTAAAAGTTTGTCCTCATTTATATTCATAAATTTATTATAATTATATATTATAACTAGAACTATGTATAGTTAACCACTATATGAGGATTTAGACAATTAGGTAGAAACTCATAGACTATTTCTTGGCCTACTGAACACAAACAACTGAAAGTATGTGGAATAATTACAGTTTAAGGACTTTTCTTAAAGCAAGATGTTAGATTCCACCAGACACAATTAAGAAGCCTCCACTTTTCCAGACAAGTATTTTGAGTGTGAAGAAAAGAAACCCTCTCAGACCATTCTAACAACAAGAAAGTGGAAGCAGGAAGCCATCAGGGACCAGACAGTCCAGAAACCTGCTCCTGTTTGCTGGCCCTGCGCCCCGCCCTGCCTCAGCCCCACCACCTCCCATGTATTCTCATTCTCACGGTTTCTTAGGTTCTTTCCCTAAAAATTCTTTATTGTCCTCCCCACTTACAAAGATCCCTCTGGTCTTTTGCTACTTATTTTAATTGAATATGCTCTCAGGACCTTTTCTAAGAATAACGACCCAGTTCTTCTTTCACACCACTCTTTTATTTCAAGGGTTGTATGCAGAAAAATGTTTAAGATCGTATGCAAAAATAACTAACAAAAGCACACATAAATCTGCATTATCCTCAGGGAGATTTTCTAGTCCCCATTTCCTGGATATCTGGTGTCTCTATTAGTTGGGGGAAATGTAAAATTTAAGATTTGGACAATCATCATGTCACCATGGTTAGGAAAGTTGTAGACCAAATAAGGTACCATAACATGTAAGATATATCAAGATTTCCTTAAAGTCCTTAATGAGATGTTTTAGTTGATTGAAATTTTGTATTTCTTTCTAAAATGTATTGGTTCCTTTATTGATAATACAATATTTACAGAAAAATGCTTAAGATTAAAGCACCAAACTCTCTATAATGTTATATATATCACATGAATGAACATATTACCCATTTCAATTTGGTCTAAAAGCACTGAAACTGCATTCTTCATAACAAGGATCATGTCTGCTGCCTATCTCTGGGTGACTTTGTATGTTTTCATGTTAGTGAATGCTAGGTCTTGTTTTATCAATTTCACAGGTGTATAGGGCACAACTTGTTTCCAAATAGGTTGAAGCATCTGTTGCTAGTTCACTACCGTTTATAGATACAAACAGATACTTCCATGCTGACTTCCTAAGGCAAAGTGTGGAAACACTGACATTTCTCCCACAGCATTTGCTATGGCATAACTATTGCAGGCACATTAAAGTAGACTTAGGGGGAAGCAAGGCCTCAAAATCATTCTGAATGGTACCCAAGTATTAAGTTAACACTAGGCAGGAAAACAGAATTCTGTATCCAATGCCTTCTGCTCCTGGTCGCCTAAGAAAGAGTGACTTTTCTTAATAGTTATTAACATTACCCCTTGTGGTAGTCAAGTAATAAGGTCTGCTCAAGAATTTTCCACTTCTTCTCCTTCAAAACACAAGGTAGGAGCATTTCTTTACCTTGTTTGGGGCTAGGCAATATCATGTGGTTTTCTTTGGCTAAGAAAATGTGAAGGGAAGTGATGCATACCACTTCCAGACAGAAGCTTTAAGAGCCATGGAGTAATTCACCTTATTCCCTTTTCCTGCCTCAAAAGTTATCAAAGTATTTTTTGAAATAAAGCCTCCATCCACTGGGTCTTGGAGTAACTATGATAAACATTCTCCAACTAACCGGAAGGCTGTTGCTTTATCCTGTTGAACACATAGTGTGAGTGAGAAATAATCTTCTGTTTTGTTTAAACCATTAAGATTTTAAGATTTACGAACTGTTATCACAGCATCATCTGGACTACCAATACAAACAGCATGACCTCATACACACCCCCTCAAGAGTAGCAACAAAATGGAAAGAAATTGTATCAAAAATAAAGATTCCAACAGAAGATTAAATTGGAAACTAAAAGAAGGCCCTGGCTTAATAGGTAAAGCGAAAATATTTCAGAGGTAGGAAAACTACCTTTAAAAACAATTCCTAATCTTTCAGAAAACAAAAAAAGTGTGTTCAATTATTTTATTTGTGAATTCCTGGTACTTAAAATCTTAATTTCTTACTAATGACACTGAATGCTGAAAAGTATCTACTTCATAATTTTAATTCTGGGACTATTTACATTTAGCTTAAACCAAGAATCAGACTTAAAAACAAATAGAAAATTAAATAAATATGCACAGTGCAGAAAACTAAAATACTATTTAGGAAGTGTTTCTCCACGATGACTCCTAACATACTAGAAATATTCTAGTGACCTGTCTCACACTTTTGACAATGTCAAAATAACACTCTAAGAGTCTCCTCTGCCAGCTATAGAAAGTGCCTATTAGTCCAATTAAAGAATAGTGGCTGCTAGCACTACTAGGTACTAATGACCAATCAGTCCCCTAATGCCTTAGAATCTAGGCTATCTCTTCAGAGTTGAAGCCTTTTATATATTTAACAACATGATTTTTGAAATATTATAGCAAATTTTATAATCTATTGAGCCACTCTGTGTCACACAAGTACATTTAAAAACAGTATTAGAATAATAAATCAAGAACAAGAAATCTCTAAAGCAAAGCTATCAAATGCCTCTAGTGATGTGGTCTTCAGAATATATGCAAGTTTTAACACCTACTTTTAGCTGTATAGGGACAAAGTAGTTAAAATTTTTATAGGCACTGATGATAATGTAACTATTTTTGTTGTTAATGGAGTGTTGCAGGTAGATTCTGGCCATACAGAGATGATTTTCAGATAGTATATTCATCCACTGCTCCCCATCATCTGATCTGTACCTCTTCAGAAGCCACTGGGTGGTTGTAAAATATATTCTGACCCTGCTGCCTGACAGTTCTTCTGCCCATTTTAGTAAGGACATGATTTTGATCCTCTGGATGATCTTCAGTAATGCTTCAAATTAACAACACATTTTTCCTTACAATCTCCTAGAGCAGATTGTTGCAAATCTTTCATCTCTACCTTTAGTACTCACACTAGAACAAGTAAAATTTCTTCTGTCATGTTCTTTTCATTTGTCATGTAATCAGTGAATTTAACTTACAACATTAAACCACTGTAGGAGCAAACATTAGTCAGAGTATGTTCAAAATTTTTTCCAGAATGTGGATCAATAGCTATCATGCCCAAGAAAACAATTAAGGCTGATTCTATAGGTAAATTATATAAGTACTATGCTGAAATCTGAGGGGAATGTTAGTTTTAATGAAATGCAAAAAATCATGATATAGAATATAGTTATAAAATTCTGAGAGCTCAAAGTCTTATTTGTAAATCAAGGATTGAACTTGATTATCCTATCTTTGCCAAATAGTCTAGATTTGGTAAAAAGCCCTATCTTATTATAATTTCTTTTAATGTGATTTCTAATAATTTAAACAGTGTGACATCATACATAATACATGTCAATATACTGTGCCAATACAGGATGTGATACAGCTATACTCCTCTTTTATATTTAAGATGTATGAACTCAATACATCCTGTTATCCAATGCAGCCAGGAAGACATTTGTGAAGAAAAGTTAACTCAGTACTTTCTCGCACAAAAAAAAAAAAAAAAAAAAAAAAAGAGAAGAAAAAGAAAGAAAATAAAGAAAAATATTTGGGGGGGGGAGTTGATTTGAAAACATTACCAAACTGGTTATAAGCTACTTAGTAGGAAAAATCCTATCAATTAAGGGAGAAACATGGATTTTATAATAAATGTGTGAAAAGACTCACATGAAGATACATTAGCACACCTCTTGTTTACTTCTAAGTAAAATAATAATAATGATGATAATGATAATAATAGAAAGAAGCTTCTAATCTTTTTTAGGAACTTATAGTGCCTTTGGGGGAGAAAACCCCAAAACAATCAAAATTTTAATGAGACTTCAAACCTTCAAGATGTTGTCAAAGAAGCTGCTCCCTGTCCTCTCTCTTAAAAAGGAAATAAGAAATGTGAAAGCTTAGGGGAAAAAAAAAAGAGAGAGAGAGAGAGGCTGGCAGGAAGAAATTCCATCTTGTTGGGTCTCTGAAACAGCGGAGGACTGAACACTTGTAAACACGGTACCTTGAGCAATAGTTGCCTTATGGCTTGTAGTTTGAGGCCAAGAATAGCATGATAAACTTAGAATGTGTTTATCTCTTGGCAGCCTCATTTTACTTACAAGCTGGGAGGGACAAAGACCAACAATTTTCCACCTACAAAGTGCATCTAAACTGGCAGGCAGCTCAGTGAGTAAGTCAACTTGAACCTCCAGATCACAACTACTCTCAAAGACAGATGGACAGTTTTGGAAAGGGGGATGATTCAGCCAATATCTCAAGGCATTTGTGGTTACAATGTCCTGTAGTGGGGGTGTGGGTGGAGGGGAAGCTTTAATTTGGAGAATTCACATACGTTTAGTGCTATTTTAAGAGTCAAACCGTACGTGTGCAAATTTTTGTAATTCTATGGTCACTGCTAGTTGAAAACAGGTAAGAAGGGGGCATTTTGAGAACCTGTGTTTTCTCTCCAAAAGAGAGAAAGCTAAACAATTTTCCCAAATACTGACTTTATTCTGTTATTTTTTACTTCTTTTATAACAGTAAAGCATCATGTCTGTTTAATTCAGTGGCTCAATGTCAGTTGTTTAATGGCTGATTATAAACCCACATAGACTTTTATATTTTATTTCCAAATCCCTTAATTTGAGAAAGGCATTAATTATATGAAGTATGGTTGGGAAAAGAAGAGCATGGATGCTGTAATCCTGAAGACCAAGCAGAGGAACTCCTTGTTACAAGGTTTGAGATATCTGTTGAGGCTGGGTTTTGCGTGTAGTAGGCGTGTTATGTTTCAAATTATGGAAACATTTTGAGATCATAAAACAAACTCTTTTTTTAACCTGCTGGATTCATATTTTTTGCTTTCAATACAATCCTCTTCTGCTTCAACACACAGCTGAATACCCAAGATTATTCTGAATCCTTGGAAAGTGCAGGTAAAATCTTTGGGTACTGGGACAGCTCGTTTTACGGATACAGTTGGTTCTGATTTCACAAGTTAACGATTTACATTATCAGAAGGAATACAAGTGATCCTGCCCCTTTTCATAAAACACTCCCTGATCAAACAGAAAATACAAAATAATTTCAGATTGGAAATTAAATACGATCAGGTATTTATTCAACTAAAGAATTTGTTAGAAATTTATTTTTTTAAAGATTTTATTTGACAGAAAGAGACAGTGAAAGAGGGAACACAAGCAGGAGGAATGGGAGAGAGAGAGGCAGGCTTCCTGCCGAGCAGGGAGCCCCATGCGGGACTCAATCCCAGGACCCTGAGATCATGACCTGAGCCAAAGGCAGATGCTTTAACCAACTGAGCCACCCAGGCAGCCCTGTTAGAAATTTATTTCAGGTAAAATAAGATAAAATGATTTTCATGCTTTTTAAAATAAGTTGTTAAAAAGTAGATCTGTGAAGAGAAAAAGGAATGGCCGAGGAATAAACACTTCGCAGTGTTAGAAGTAGATTCTAAGTAGTTCGGTGAATGACTCATCATGATTTCTTCCCAACAGTGGCAAATTAACATATTTTACACCCAGAGCAAAATTAATGCAGTTGAGCCTGCCAAATTCCAATTCCTTTGCCTTACCACATGTCCAGAATAATTGTTTCAAAAAAGGGTTTCCTGTGGACCTCCATCACCACTCATGCTGGAGTATAATTCCTGATGAGAATGGTAGTTATCTTTGAAGCTTGCACCCTGCAACCCTTACTGAAGGGATTCAGCCCAATCCTGGCCAGTGTTACTATCTTTTTGCCTTATATTGCCCACACTGAGTACTTCACTTGTTCTGTCTGAATTACACCACTACATGGGAAACTAACTTGATTAAATATTTTCTAATAGTAAATTTCCACTTTTTACAAATGTGTCATTGGCAAAATGTTAGCTTAAGGAACTGAATTTTCTCTTGAGAACAACCTTATCCCTTCTTTAAATTTTAAAGTTTTTTTCTGTTTGTTTTTTTTTAAGATTTTATTTATTTATTTGTCAGAGTGAGAGAGAGAGCACGCACCAATAAGGGGAGCGGCAGGCAGAGGGACAAGCAGGCTCCCCGCGGAGCAAGAAGCCCGATGTGGGACTCGATCCCAGGACCCTGGGATCATGACCTGAGCTGAAATTAAAAGTCGGATGCTTAACCGAATGAGCCACCCAAGCATCCCTACATTTTACAAGTTTTTTTAAAGCTTCGATTTGGATTAATAACTGGTAACACGATCGGTCACATAGGATCTTGCAGAGTCCATTGCCATTGTGAATCAGAATTGACATAAAGGCTCCTTGCTATTAAAGGTGAATCAGTCCAACCCAGAAAGTAACTGTGTTTAACTGAAATTTGTCATTCTCATTGTCAAATCGTTATTCTTTCCGTACCAGTGTTTTAAGTACTATCATATATATTTCATGGAATCAGAACTGTATGCTTTCTGAAAGAATTAGGAAAGGTACTTCTGTGTCATTTGATTCTCGTGGCACTCTTGGACTGCTTTTCCTTCCTACCTCCCCATCCAAATACTAGAGAAGCTACAGCCCCAATATAAACAGGACTATATCCCCAAAGGAGAAAACTATTCAAAAGGAGTGAGGAACCAAGGGAAAAATACGAGGCAAGGTAATTATAAAAAAAATTCTCAAAATATTTGTCAACAGCAAAAATGTCAGAATTGGAATACAAGTAATTCAGCCCCCATCTAGATGTTTCAGATGCCACAGTGTAGTCTCATAAAGGAAGGGATGTTGGTGATGATGCCTATAACAACACAGCCTTTGGGAATGTACACTTTAATGGAGAGAAATAAAGATTCAGAATTAGAAAAAGAAAAACGGGATCCCAATAGGGAAGAAGTGCTTCCCTGCTTTGAAAAGGAGAGGGCGCACACGGACGCTGTTATGGCCACTACACATAGAGAGGAAGAAGAAAATGTCGCCCATGTTCTGAGAATATGCAGTTCTGTCCAGGGAGAGAATGTAAGAATGTGAAAAGTGAGACTATGCATTATCAAGGCAATAATGCCAAAAAGATCCTGACCTCTTAGCAAAAGTGAACTTCTTTTATCTTCCAAAAACCAATAGTAATGTGTGGTTTCTAGGTTATATTGTCATAACCTGGCATAAGCACGGGAGCTTTGAAAAGTCTGAAAACATAGAAAGAAAAAGTTTCTTTTCTCTTCTATGCCAGGGGAGGCATTCTGCCAACCACCTCTTCACTTAAAAGGGAGAACCCAATCCAATGAGACTAAGTGAAATGACGGGAACGTAACACGCCGCTGTCCAGTACAAACAGCCAGGGAACACTTTCCATTTAAAAACGTCTTGCTGCTGAACAAATATAGCTAACTACCTTGAAGATTATTTTAGCCCCTGCTGCCTTTGCACTAAGATTCCCCATGTTACTTTGAGATCATCCTTTCATTACATTGAGAACAGGCCATCTCTTTTTCAGTGTGATGAAGAACTTAAGCCACTGAGGCAGTTTGAAAGTTTGGCTCTGGACCATGCCTTTGGAAGGATGTTTCAATGTTTACCAGTGCTTTTCCCTGGCTGCACAGTACCTGCACCTGTGTGTTATGCTAAGAAAATATTTCTGTCCCAAGGAATATTTAAACTGCTTAAATTCAAAACACAGAAGACAACTCTAACTCTGTGTTAAGGACCTAATTATTCTACCTTTGTAGAGAATTCCAATCCAATTTTAGCTTCTTCCTACACACTTTTCCCTACATTTTCTTACTACCCTCTCCCCCACCTCTATTTTGCCTAATCCCTTGCCCAGGATTTCCACTAGATTAGCCAATGGAAAGAGAGGTGGAAGGAATCCAGGTATTTCATATAGAAATGTCTTCCCTTTCCCATTATGCAAAATAACCAAATAATAAAAGCAATCCCAATTTTAACCTTAGGAGTTTTGAGTCCTAGTAATAATTATGTTCAGCATGTTAGTCTGGACTCAAAATGTACCAAGTCAATCCCTGAAAGTCTATTCAGTACAAGAAAATTCACTGAAAGTTAATATATTGAAGGCTAATGTACTTTTATCTGCTAAACTTTTAAAAATTACAAGAGTCCCTATTGGATAAGACAGTTGTGCCATCTTTTCAAGATTTTTGTAAAGTTTTAGTTGACGGCTTTTCAATTTGTCTTCATAACAACATCGTAAGGAATGCTAAGTTTCCCTCTGCCCCAAGAGAAAAACGTATCCATAAAAATATATCAGAATGTTTTCATGAAAAATTATTTTCATGAATACATTTAAATATTCAAAAATATAGTTTTGAATAGTTCTTTGAATATCTTCGTTTTCCAAGTTCTTACTTAAATTCAAGTTAGTTAACATATGGTATGGTATTGGTTTCAGGAGTAGACTTAATGATTCATCACTTACATATAACATCCAGTGCTCATCACAAATGCCCTCCTTAATGTCCCTCACCCATTTAGCCCATCCCCCCCACTCACCTCTCCTCCAGGAACCCTCAGTTTGTTCTCCATAGTTAAGAGTCTCCTATGGTTTGTCTCTGTTTTTATCTTATATTTTTCCTTCTCCTCCCCTATGTTCATCTGTTTGGTTACTTAAATTCCACATATGATTGAAATCATATGGTATTGGTCTTTCTCTGACTGACTTATTTCACTTAGCATGATACACTTTAGCTCCATCCACATCATTGCAAATGGCAACAGGTCATTCTTTTGATGGTTGAGTAATATTCCATTTTATATATACACACACACACACATACATCTTCTTTATCCATTCATCAGTTCATGGACACTTGGGCTTGAATATGTTCTTAAATATATATTTTTCTTAATACAGTCTCATAAATATCTTCTCTCAACCCTCAGATTTCCCCTCTCTCTGCTCTCCTTTATTTCGTCTTATTATTCTAGTCTCCTCTTTCGAGCCACATCAACCTCCCCATCCATGCCTCATTCCTAAGTCCCCCTCCAATTTGTCCCTAGGCAGGGTGACCAGACATCTTGTCCCAGAACACCCCTGGTTTTTCACTTGAGTGAGTAAAATAACGACTGTTAAATATTTTTTGTCTCCTTTACATCTCAAGTGAATCCTGGCAGAAGAATATATGGTTTGTCTCTCAAACCCTCCTGTCATCTCCAGTCTGGAATTTGTTGTGTGACAGCAGTCCCAGCTCCCATCAGGCAATCTCTACCCTTTATCTCACTCCCTTCCACACAGAGTAACAAGTTGTCAAGGAGAGACAAATTAAAATTACTAAAAACATAGTGAGAAAACAAAATGACAACTGTCAAATGAAACTTTGCAGGAAATCCAGTGGTCAGTAAAGCTATCCCATGTAGCAAACCTTACCTTCAATTTGTTCGAAATAGTTAAAAGAAACAAGTAAATGTGGATGATTAGATTTTTATAAATTGACCTTCGGAAAATTGTCCTTACCCAGCTCTAGATTCATTCCCTGAAAGACCAGTGGACAAGGAAGAAAGGGCAGTTTGCCTACGTCCCTAGGATGACTGGGATATGCCCCTCCAGGGAAGTATTATCACTATCCAAGAGTCAATGCTTTGAAAGCTTCCAAATCAAATATGCACAAGGGGTATAATGTAGACTAAGGCAATCTAAAATATCTATATTTACTGAATGCTTATTCTGTGACTGAAACTATGCTATGCAGTTATCTCATTTAATATTCAAAGTAACCCTGCCAATTAGACATTATTTCTGTGAAGAAAGTACTGTGCAAAGAAGTTTTGTCATTTATACAAGGTGGCACATCTAGTATGTTATGAAGAAAAGAAAGGAACACAGTACTGCTGAACTCCCTAGCTGATGCCCATACACAGTATGCAAAGAAAATCTGGGGGAGTATGATGCAATCTAAGATAGCTATTTACAGTAATATGAAGGATATATGATAAGTAAGTATGATATGCAAGCTTTAGCATTCTTTAATGATGAGGTAAATAGAAGACTTTCAGGGGATCTTCACGGAAGAAGTAAAATAGTTTTGGAACTTTTTTGGAAGGGTGACATTTTCCGTACTTAGAAAATGGGAGAGAGGTATGAAACAGTAAGCATTTCTTCATTTCCGTGATGCTAATTAAAATATATAAAGCTCTTAGCACAATGTCTGGCATATTTTAAATGCTAAAATGTATTGTAATTTAAATAATGTTTAATAATATTGTTTAATATATTAATAATATCAAACACCAAAATACATTATTTGATGTGATATGAGCGGGTAGGAAACATAACTAAGGTGGTTGGCAATTCCAAAATCAATGTAGTTTTACAAAAATTTGTCAGCATAGTTTTACAAAAATTTGTCAGCAAAGTTACACCTCTTTGTTTCCACAGGAATCAGGCTTACAGGCTTCAGCTCTTCCAGATGTGAAAAGGTATATATTGATTGAAAGCACTGTGACAAATGTTTTCCCCATGTGATTTTTGCATGTTTTCAAACTCAAAGTACATGAATGTGTTTGTAGACACGTGCTTATGTAAGTGTTAAAACAACTTTCGTATTCAGAATCAAGTTATCCGGGGGCAGGGAGAACAATCTTATCACTCTAGCTTGCCCTCGACAGTAAGTTAAAAAAGAGAGAGAGAGAGAGAGAGAAGGGGAGAATTAAAACCACCAGAAACATTAAAAAAACAAAGCCTGAATTTAGATAATATTTGAAAATTTTCAAAACTTATTGGGGAATTAAAGAGCTATTCAAGTTTTGTGAAAAACTGGAAAACAGTAAAATATTTTGAAAAAAGCCTTTTTCACAAAAATATCACCCACACTGTATATAATTGTTTAAAAGCAGAAATATGATGAAATTTCTACTCACGTTTCCTTTTATTATAGACTCTGATTTTATTCATGCAGAGAAACACACTTATCCCCTTTTAGGTAGGAGTAAATATTTTCTGTTAATGACCTTAAAAATTCATGTGTTCAATTTTAACAGTATTTCTGACTCTTCCATAACATTTTGATTTTCCTGCCCATTAATGCAATAAAATAACCTGTTTTTAAAACTATAAAAGTTCTCTTTAAACACCAAACGGTTCTAAAAATCATTATTTTGAGAATTTCATTTAAATGAATCATAAACATATGGATTAGCTTTTCACTGGATGACAATGATATTAAAAGTTAATGCAATATGTTTTTGGTATAATACAGCTCATTTTTAATTCATCAAAAATGTCTGAAAAAACACTGATTTTATATTGTTCAATACTATAAAATATGGCTGGGTGTGTCCCAAAGTTGAGAGAATTCTTTTCCAATTTTTTTAAGTCTCAAGAACAATCTCAAAATTTAACTTCTATAAGCATATTTTTATATTCAATATTGCTCTTGCGTCTTTATTATTTTTTTTAAGATTTTATTTATTTGACAGAAAGAGAGAGCACAAGCAGGGGGAGTGGCAGAGGGAGAGGGAGCAGGCTCCCCTCTGAGTAAGGAGCCAGGCGCAGGGCTCAAGGCCAGGACCCCGGGATTATGGGCGGAGCCAAAGGCAGATGCTTAACCACTTAACCGACTGAGCCACCCCGGTGCCCCACTCTTGTATCTTTAAATTGCTACATTTTAAAATCAACTGAATATTGTTTTACCTTAAATTTAATTACTATAGCTACATTATTTGCCTAATAAATAGCATTTTGATCTTATCCCAAAAGATTTACAGTAGTGACTACATATTTTTCTAAGATTTTTGAGAGAGAGAGAATGCGTGAGCACAGGTGGGGGCGGGGGAGAGAAAGCGAGAAGCAGACTGCTGAGCAGGGAGCCAGATGCGGGGCTAGATCACATCCCTGGAATCATGACCTGAGCTGAAGGCAGATGTTCAACTGAGTCACCCAGGGGCCCTGAAATGACTACGTATTTAATGCAAAAAATTTTAAGAAGCACAGAAGAGTCACTTCAGTTTCTTTCATAGGCTTTTTATAGTTTGGGGGATGCAGGACTTTAACCTCCATAGTTAAGTTTATTCCTAGCTGCTTTATTATTTTTGGTGCAATTGTAAATGGGATTGCTTTCTTATTTTTACTCGCTGTGACTTCCTTATTAGTGCAAACAAATGCAATAGATTTCTATATATTAATTTCTATCCTGTGACTTCACTGAATTCATTTAAGATTTTCTATGCTCATTACTGGAAGAGCCAGTATTGTTAAAATGTCCATACTACCCAAAGCAATCTATGGACTTAATGCAATTACAATCAGAAGACCTACAATATTGTTCAGGAAACCAGAACAAATTATCTTAAAATCTGTATGAAACCACAAAAGACCCCACATAGCCAAAGCAATCTTAAAAAAAGAAGAGCAAAGATAGAGGCATCTCAATCCCAGATTTCAAGATATACTACAAATTTCCAGTCATCAAAATAGTATGGTATGTATACAAAAATAAACACATAGATTGATGGAACAGAACAGACAGCCCAGAAATAAACCCACAAATACATGGTCAAATAATCTCAGATGGTCAAATAAGGAGGCAAGAATATACAATGAGGAAAAAAGATAGTCCCTTTAATAAATGGTGTTGGGAAAACTGGACAGCTATATGCAAAGGAATGAAACTGGACCACTTCCTTATACCATACACAAAAACGAGCCTAAAATGGATTAAAGACCTGAATGTGAGACCTGAAACCATAAAAAGTCCTAGAAGACAATTTTGTTGACAATGGGCCATAGAAATATTCTTCCAGATAGGTCTTCTCAGGCAAGGTAAACAAAAGTAAAATTAAACTCTTGGGACTACACCAAAATAAAAAGGTGTTGGGCAGCAAAGGAAACCATCAATGAAATACAAAGACAACCCACCAAATGGGAGAAGATATTATAAATGGTGTATCCAATAAGGGGTTAATATCCAAAATATATAAAGAATTCATACAACTCAACACCAAAAAAACCACCTGATTTTAAAAAATGGACAGGGGACCTGAAAAGACATTTCTCCAAAGAAGACATCCAGATGGCCAACAGACACATGAAAAGATGCTCAGTGTCACTAGTCATCAGAAAAATGGTAATCAAAACCACAGTGAGATATCTCTTCATACCTGTCAGAATGGCTAAAATCAAAAACATAGGAAAGAAGTGTTGACGAGGATGTGGAGAAAAGGAACCTTCATGCATAGTTGGTAGGAACGCAAATTGGTGCAACCATTGTGGAAAACAGTAGAGGTTTGTCAAAAAAATAAAAATGCAATCATCATCTGATCCAGTAATTCCACTACTGATATTTGTCCAAAGAAAACAAAAACACTAATTCAAAAAGATACGTGCACCCTATGTTTACTGCAGCATTATTTACAACAGCCAAGATATGGAAGTAGCCCAAATGTCCATCTACAGATGAATGGATAAAGATGTGGATAGATACACGATGCAATATTAGTCAGCCATAAAAAAGAATGACGTCTTGCCATGTGCAACAACATGGATAGATCAGAGGGTATAATGCTAAATGAAATAAGTCAAAGAAAGACTAATACCATATGATTTCACTTTTAAGTTGAATTTGAGAAACAAATGAACAAAGGGAAAAAAAGGCCAAAAAAAAAATAGACTTAAAAACGGAGAACCAACTGATGGTTGCCAGAGGGGAAGTGGGTGGGGGAGGATGGGTGAAACTGGTAAAGGAGATTAAGAGCACACTTACTGTGATAAACACTGATTAGAGATGAATCGTTATTAAAAAATGAGAGTACAGAAGAGCTCAAGGGAAGAAACATGACAACAGCAATACTCACCATCTAGGTAGAGAGAACCATTGTTAACATGTAATTAGGTACGCGTTTTGGTATTTACACCAAATACATGTGTCTTCCAAACAAATATGAGTATTCCAGACAAATATACAAATATAAATAGTGTGAAGTCACACTATGAGGCCTCAACTTATAGGAGTACTGCTCTAAGTTCTTAGGGAAAAAGAAAGAAAGGAATAAAGGAATGGTAAGTGAAGCAAGGGAGTGAAAAAGGAAAAGAAAAAGAAAAAACAAGGAGAGAAAGAAAAAAGTGAAGGGGAGAGGGGGGAAAAGTAATAGTTTCCAAGTTGAAGTGATTCACCTGCCATCCCCTCCAAGAGCATCTTACTTGGAGTAAGCTGAAGGAGAAGCAAACCCATAGTCCTAGATTCTCATCCCCACTCCAGGAAGCTGTTGTTTATTTGTTGTTTAATGACTTGCCTGAAGCAACTCTGTGGAGTCTGTCTCCCAGGGGTGTGCCAAAATGAAGACTCCTCAGTTTTTTGGGGTTTTTTTAATGATTTTTTTTTTTTAATTCTTAAGTTTGGCATCAATTACCAAAATGTTAGGTTAGGATTTACTTTTGTGAGGGAGATAAAAGCTAGTGATTCATGGGGCACAGGGGCTTTTGGTAAGTGGCAATATTCTATTTTTTGACCTGAGGGGTGGCTATGAGTGTTAGCTTTGTGATCAATCATTGAGTTATACAACTTTGTTTTGTGTAACTTTCTGCATGCTTATTTATTTTACAACAGAAATGTTATATTCATTATCTTGATTGTAGTGATGGTTTCATGGAGATATATGTGGGTGTGTGTTATACACACACTCATATATATATCTTTAGCTGTAAATAAAGAAGAGCTTAAGATGTATTATTTCTTTAAAAGAGATCAGCACTATGTGTTGGGTAATAATCATAAGATTATTCAACCTCAAGAAATAAACTGCCAGTCCTCTAAATAGACTTTATTTCTCTATCTAGTATCTACTTTACTTGGTAGTAAGTATGAAAACTTGAACTGCACCTGGGAAGGCAGGGGTATGCAATATTTTTGTAAAGACTTCATTAACACCTGCTTAAATATTTTCTCCCAATCTTTAATTAAACAGTTAAGGTAGGACTTCGTTTCTAGATACACAATCAGACTGATCTGAGTAATACTCTACAGCTGTTAATTTCCCTTTCCAAAGAGAGTTAAACACCAAAAGATTCTTCACTTCCAAAAACAGTGCTCTTCACTTTCTGAAAGAAAAAACCTCATAATAAAAAAATACAGACAAGTAGAGAAAACAATTCCAACCATTTTTTTTAATTCTGAAAATTACAAATACACATTATTCCCTCATTCTAGGGGGATTGTCTAAAGATTCCAAAAAAAAAAAAAAAAACCTTAGCTCAATAAAATGAAAAGTTGAGATTTCTCCAAACATACCAACTATTAGTACCACCTTCAACACCTAAAAATAGTAACATTAAGAAATTAAGTTGCAAAATTTTAGTCCAGCCATCACTAAGGTAAGGACTTTATTATAACTCCTCAATTACCTTTAGCATCACCCAAGTTCTAGAAAGAAAGTAAAAAGGTATATAGAAGGCATTGATACTCTAAGTACATAATACTTAAGTCGATAGTTATAAAATAGTTAAAGCCATACTATTTTCATAAGCATAGTATCAAATTTCTTGTCCCCTTTTCTGATTTACAGAATTTTACAGCTCTTTCAAGTCCTTGACCAGCTAATTTTCTTTTTAAAATAGCACACTGTACTTGGGATAGAGAAAGAGAGGGAAAGGGAAGGGGTGGGTAGAGAAGGGACAGAGGAGGGAGCAGGGAAAAAGGGAGGGCAAGAGGAAGAACACCTGTGTGATACTGTCATCATAGCATCACAGCAGGCTTAAGGGTAAAAGCCATAGTTCGGTTAAAGGAACAACTCTTTGCTGGTAATTTCCAAATCATAGTACTGTGACCAAAAGCAATACTATCTCCTTGTGTATATGGAGATTGTCACTTGGGAAGGGAGAGTCTGATTCCTCATGAGAATGCTTTCGTTAATAAGGTGGCCAAGCACTCAGTTCTGAAGTCAGACTGTGTGTGTGAGTTGTGGCTCTCAAACTTGCTATGTGATCTCAAGCAAGTCACTTCATCACTCTGCACATTCGTTTTCTCATGTGTAAAATAAGGATACTAATCAGGCATACATCATAGGATGGTTGGGAGGATTAAATATGTTCATGTATTGAAAAGGTTCAGATCGTTTGGCATATGTTCTATGTAAATGTTTGATATTATTCTTTTTACTATTATTACCTATGTGATGATTTTTGTGGCTTAATGAGAATTTGGTACAAAAATCCACATTTTTATTTATCTTGCATACTTCTTAACTTTACAACATCATTTATCCTACCCACAACAGTTAAGTTCCTATATAGTTCCAAGAAGCTTTAGCACAACATATAATTTTTAAGGAGTTACTCTAAGAGATTGTGATTTATGCCATTATAGTACCCAAAATGCATTCATGAATCCAGATCCAAAATCCACTGAAAAACTAGTATCAGCCCTTGAACTCTTCCAGAGAAAAAGGTCTTCTAATGTTTAGAATTAAAAACAAGTGAATCACAGAAGAGTTCAGAGACTTATCTAATCTTGGATCAAAAGGTCTTTAAGATTTACTAAAATAAATTAATTCCATCCTAAAAGTTATTAATATAAATATCCTCCATTAAAATATTAACTTTTAGTGAATCCCCAGTGACATAATAATGAATTTCAGTTAACATAATAGTACGTTATGTATTATCAATATAATAACCATCTAGCCACACTTTGAGTTATGAATATAATGCTTCAGTGAAGAGTGTAGAACGACAATAGAAGTCTAGAGCTGTCACAGGATAGGTGGAACTCTCTGGTTATTGTCCCTTTACGTTAGCGTCAGTACTACCTTTGAGAAATCTGTGAAAACAAAGCTTAAGGCGAATATTTTGGGGAATAGTAAAATATTA
Source organism: Callorhinus ursinus (assembly GCF_003265705.2). Taxonomy (NCBI): domain Eukaryota; kingdom Metazoa; phylum Chordata; class Mammalia; order Carnivora; family Otariidae; genus Callorhinus; species Callorhinus ursinus. Next base: position 7,456,657 of record NW_027397065.1, read on the forward strand.
GTAAAAAGTATAATATCAAAATAAGAATGGCTGACAACAGGAAAGGATTAATCATACCAAAATGTGTCAGATTACTTCAGTGAAGAATGTATACAACTTTAGTGGATCCTGTCAGTATCTTACCAGGTCCACATAGTAGCAGATATACCAATCCCCAGCAGCTCTGAGTGTTGGCTATTAATGGTTTGTGAATGGCCTGTTCTCTGGACAACAGACCCCACCATTTAAGAGCTCCTTCACCAAGAAGGTGCCCTCTCACCTGGCATAGCTAAAATCAGATACACCTTCAATCCTCTTCTTAGGTCTTGCTCTAGAGAATCTAAGGGACCAATCATTTTCATTTCCTCCTCAAAATCAATCAAGAGGAAATAAATCTGGGATTTAAGTCAGAAGAAACATTTAAATTTGTTAGTCCCTACGAAAGTGGTGCATCATTTTTTTCCTATCATTATTTCAATAGGAATAAAATAGTCTTTTTGCAGCATTGGAACACTTGTATGAATGGAAGTCAAGTATGTGTGTATGTGCCTGTGTGTGTGTGAAACTGTGTGTGTCTCTGTGCACATGTTTATACAGTATAATTTCTGAATCATAATGGTCATTCTCACACACACATACACATGGCATTTTGCTATGTGTTCAGCTGATTGAAATCAACACATTTGAAAGTAAGAATTCAGGAGAAAATGGACTCAAAGTTTATCAGCATTATTTCAAACTTCCTTTCAAAGAGTTAATTTTCTATGACTGCTATTCTTGATGGATCTAAGAATTTTGCAAGTTTGCAGAGACATAAATTATGTCTTTGTTACTCAACAAATACACCTGAATGACTATGGGCCCAGGAATTACAACATATTCACAAGTAATTTATAGGCCTCAAGTCAATTACCTATAGGGCTAAACTTAAAATTGCAGTTCTTTAGAATTTACAATAAATTGTAAGAATTAAATAGACCTCTCCTCTTGGTTTTTTTTTTTTAAGATTTTATTTATTTATTTGACAGAGAGAGACACAGCAAGAGAGGGAACACAAGCAGGGGGGGAGTGGGAGAGGGAGAAGCAGGCTTCCCGAGGAGCAGGGAGCCCGATGCGGGGCTCGATTCCCAGACTCTGGGATCATGACCTGAGCCAAAGGCAGACGCTTAACCACTGAGCCACCCAGGCGCCCCGAGACCTCTCCTCTTTTACTACATTATCTGCTGAACTGTTAGAAATAGATATAGTCTTAATCTGCATAGTTATAATTCTCAAGGAGTTTGATATTGTTGACATTTTCAAAGATCTATGATCATTTAGTAATTAAGTTATGCATTGATCCCTGTATAGATCAACTCTTCTCCCTCAGGTTAATAAGAAAAGGATGACAGAATAGATATTAAAGGAAGCAAATGCTGATCATGTTTCTTTCACTTGCTTGTCCACTGACTCATGGAAGGATAAGAAAATGCTATCCTTTCATGAAAACAACCTCTCTTACCTGCACTTACCTCACCCCCCACAGGACCTCAGAGAGCATGGCATATGGTCCTATTGTTATACACTCTGCCAGTTGGGCAAGTGGTGACTGATAGGATTCCTTAAGGCAGTTAGGGCCTGTAGGACTTGAGAGCAGAAAATAGAGTGAGTGAGGCCACTTCCTGTTGGCCAAACCAGCACTCACTTCAGGTCTCTTTTCTCTCAAGTTGCTATAAATAGAGTTATAAACTCCTGCACGTACGTGAAAGGAAGAAGGGATTATTGGATTTTCAAAGTGTTCTGATTTCAACTTATTTTTGGTCCAACCTGCAATGGACAATATCTAGTACTTTTCAAACTGAGGATGCACTGTTTAGGAAAGCTCTGTTTATTTATTTTTTTTTTTTTTTTAAGATCTTGAGAGAGAGAGAGAGAGAGAGCACGAGAGCAAAAGGGGAGGAGGGAAAGGCAGAAGGAGAAGCAGACTCCCCACTGAGCAGGGAGCCCGATTCAGGGCTCCATCCCAGGACCCCAAGACCATGACCTGAGCTGAAGGCAGATGCAAGGAAAGGTCTATTTAAATTGAAATAGGAAAATACTGATTCTAACATGGGATGCTTAGAAACACCAGGCTAACCCATGAAGGCTAGTACCCAGATGGGGAAAGCATAATGTGGGAGAACAGCGGAGGGAAGTGAAAGGAGATTTAAGGGGAGACCAAGACTCAAATTGTTGAGGCACATATGATTTTTACAGTTATTGAGCTTACTGACAATTACCAGTATTTGTGTTAAAATTAACAAGAGAAGTCTGGACTTCAAAAGACCCATCAGATGGTTTTAAAGCAAAGGGGGATTTAGAGGGTTATAAATACAGAAATATCGAAGTTCAAAAATTCAAGAAGACAAGGAAAGCAAATCTAACTTGGAAGTAATATCATACTTGGCAAAAGGAAGAGGAAAGAAATATGACAAGTTCATTTGTTTCAAAGAAAATTCTCCCTCTAATTCCCTCATTTTGGTGACATCGTAAGAGTTAAAAAGTCCTTTAAATTCATCACCTTAGAATGTCTGTTTAAAAGGTTTTAACACCCCATGATGCCGCTTCTCCAAACACTCCAAGGTATTAAAATATACCTATGAATGTATATTTTAAGACAAGATTTTTTTTTAAAGATTGCAATCACAACATAAAGCCCTGTAGTAAATTCATCAGCAGATTCTTGAAGAAACTTCCATTAAAACCAGAATGGATGGACGGAGTTTACAAATTTAATGAGCTATATATGCTTAGCTGCTGAAAACAGAGGAAAGCTGATCAATTGAACCAAGATTAGAAAACCTTTCTTTCCCCTACCCTGACACATTTTAATTCTTAACTCTGAAGTCCAAGAGAATTATAACCTGAAAATTAGGCATCCATTTCTCTACTAAAAGATGTTTCTCCTAAGAAACTTAAAATATCCCTGAGTACCTTTCATATATTTCCATTTAGTGGCTCAACTCTGATAACACAATTGTGCATAAAGAATGTGGGCTTTGAAAAAGGATTTGGGCACTTAGAGAAGCAGAAACCTGTTGAGAGTTGGAACAGAAATTTCTGTGGAAATTTTTGTCTATCTTATATTGAGTGGACCACGAATGTCCAAGAACCAACCAAGTAAAAGACTCTCAATTCGGTCCAATGTCTCTGTACCCCAAGAGAGCCAACTGGCCACCTGGTTGTACCTGTTCTACTCCCTCCTTACAACTGCAGAGCTGAGGAAGGCACTCAGTGAGTACCTGAGCGGATGGTAGGTGAAGTCAAGAACAAAATATTTGAAGACATTATATGTGAAAATACCTATTTTAGACCAGAATGATGAATGAATAAAAAGCAATAAGGGATTTAAAAGGACTTTTATAAAATCTTAATAAAAGGAACATCATCCTGGCAACCATATCTTTATTAAAACATACTTCTTACAAAACTCGGCAATTTTTTTAAAAACCTTGGTATCCACAATAAAATATAAGAGGTATCACTACAAGGAAACCATACAGTGAAATTTAGAAAACAAAGATTCTTTGGGGGGGGGGGGACCAGAACAGTGAACTAGAGTTCATTTTTGTATTAATTTTACTTTGTACATTACATCGAACACTGAAAGACTGAAAGGAAAAAAGCTAAGCATACAATAGCATTTCTTTAAAAATCCTTTTATAGGCTATTAATAGAAAAGTAGATATTGCTGTGGCGGTTTTGACTTGCATTTTCCTAATGATGAGTGATGCCAAGCATCTTTTCATGTGTCTTTTGGCCACCTGGATATCTTCTCTGGAGAAATGTCTGTTCAAGCCTTCTACCCATTTTTTAATTGGATTATTTGGTTTTTTCAGTACTGAGTTGTCTAAGTTCTTTATATATTTTAGATATTAACCCCTTATCAGATATACTATTTGTAAGTATCTTCTCCCATTTAGTGAGCTATCTTTTTGTTTTATTGGTGGTTTCCTTTGCTGTCCAACACCTTTTTTATTTTTTGTGTAGTCCCAATAGTTTCATTTTGCTTTTGTTTACCTTGCCTGAGGAGACAGGTCTAGAAAATGTTTCTATGGCCAATGTTAACAAAATTACTGCCTATGTTGTCTTCTAGGATTTTTATGGTGTCAGGTCTCACGTTTAGGTCTTTCAACCATTTTGAGCTTGTTTCTGTGTATGGTGTAAAAAAGTGGTCCAGTTTCATTCTTTGGCATGTAGCTGTCTAGTTTTCCCAACACCATTTGTTGAAGAGACTGTCTCTTTCCCCAGTGCATATTCTTGCCTCCTTTGTCATAGATTAATTGGCCATAACATCATGGGTTTATTTCTGGGCTCTCTGTTTCATTGATCTGTGTCTATTTTTGTGCCAATACCACACTGTTTTGATTTGCAGCTTTGTAGTGTATCTTGAAATCTGGGGTTATGATACTTCTAGTTTTGTTCTTCTTTTGTAAGACTGCTTTGGCTATTCGGGGTCTTTTGTGGTTCCACATGCTTTGGCTATTCAGGGTCTTTTGTGGTTCCACATATATTTTAGGATTGTTTTTTCTAGTTACGTGAAAAATGTTGTAGGTCTTTTGAGAAATATTACATTAAATCTGCAGATAGCTTTGGGTAGTAGGGACATAACCCCCCCACAAAAAAAAACCGACCCAAATAAGCCCATTAAAAATGGGCAGAAGACATTCAACATCACTAATCATCAATAAAATGCAAATCAAAATCACAATGAGCTATCACCTCACACCTGTCAGAATGGCTAAAATCAAACACACAAGAAACAAGTGTCGGTAAGGACATAAAGAAAAAAAGAACCCTGATGCACTGTTGGTGGTAATGCAAATTGGTGCTACCACTGTGGAAAACAAAATGGAGGCTCCTGAAAAATTAACAGAATTACTATATGTTCCAAGAATTCCACTACTGAGTATTTACCCAAAGAAGATCAATACACTAATCTGAAAAGATATATGCTCCCCTATGTTTACTGCATCTTTATATATATATATATTTACATCTTTATATATATATATATATATATATAATATGGAATATTACTTAGCCATAAAAAAGAATGACATCTTACCATTTGCAACAACATGAATGAATCTAGAGGGTTTAATGCTAAGCAAAATAAGTCAGAAAAAGACAGATACGATATGATTTCACTTATATGTGGAATTTAAGAAACAAATGAGCAAATGAAAAGAGAGAGAGAGAGAAACCAAAAACAGATTCTTAACTATAGATAATAAACTGGTGGCTTATTTATTTATTTATTACAGAGGGGAGGTTGGTGGGGTAAAGGGAATTAAGAGTACATTGATTGTGACGAGCACTGAGCAGTGTATTGTCTTGTTGAATCACTATATTGTATACCTGAAACTAATATAACACTATGTTAACTATACTGGAATTAAAAAATAAAAAAATTTTAAAGTAGATATTGCTGAAATCAAATCAATAATGCAGAGGAAAAAGGCAAAGTGCTCCCAAAAGCAGAGGGAAAGGACAAAAAAGATGAAATCAAACAGAAAGGAAGGTAGATATCATACCTAAAAGCATGGGGATCCTGAGAAAGAAAACAGACTAGAAGAGAAACAACCAAGATATATTAAGTAGCAAAACAGAAAATTTTCTGAGGTGGGAAAAAAAAAAAACAAAGCCTGGGCAAAGGCTGGCAATTTCTGTAACATTTAACTATTTTTCTTTTAACTCAAGTAATACATATATAGTGGAAAATTTTTGCAAAGTGAGAGAGAAGAGGGACAGAGATGGAGTGTGTGAGGGAGAAAAAGATACACATATAGTGAGGAAGAGACAGGACAAAGAAAGAAGGAAAAGAGGGAGAGAGAAAGCATGGGGTGATCATATATAATCATAGCACCTTCATGAGAGAATCATGTTAAAATTTATGGCTCACTTACTAGAAATAATGTGAGTGAATTCTGCTTCTTAGAACTCTGCAGTAATTCTGTTTATCTTTGTTACGTGTTTCCCCAACACATTTTATCAGCAGTATTACTAAAAATAATTAAATGACTATCTAGTTTGGTTGACTTATTTAACCAAGTTCCTATCTAGATAGTCACCTTGCAGTTTTCAACCACTGTATCATGATGCAATGATTTAAAGCAAAATGATGTTGCCATTCTTTTGTGCCAAAAAGTATGTAAAACCTGCTATTTTATCCATACTTCATTAAACATTATCCTGTGGAGTTTTTACTTATATTAATATTAACCTTATCTCGGGGCACCTGGGTGGCTCACTCGGTTAAGCATCCGCCTTCTGCTCAGGTCATGATCCTTGGGTCCTGGGATTGCCCACAATGGGTTCCCTGCTGAGTCGGGAGCTTGCTTCTCCTTCTCCCTGCCATTCCCCTTGCTTGTGTTGGCACGCGCTCTCTCTCTGTCAAATAAAATCTTTAAAAAATATATTAACCTCATTTCTTGTGGCTGAGAAAAAGTTAGGACCACTGGAATCCCTGGTAAAAAATCCTTGTCTCATTATAAATAATTCTGTTATTTCCTTAAAGTAAGTTCCAAGGATAAGAATTATAGGGACAGGTTGAAAAATTTTAGTATACTGGTTGGACATTTCTATTTCCTTTTGAGGGGTATGAATTATTTATTCATAATTCTTTGTTCATTTTTTATGAAGTGTTAGGTTTATGAGAGAATGAGAGAAAGCTTGTCTTTTTCAAAGTTGTAATCATTCATCTATTATGTTTCACAAATTTCTTAGTTTATTGAATACCTTTGTTTTCTAATTAATTTAATTAAATCTTTAATATTGGACCCTGAATCATTTTTCATTGTGACTTCTCTCTTTGGTTTAATTCCTATATATAAGGCATTCCTTGCTTAGGACATCAGATAAATATACCAATATTTATTGCTACTTGAAGATTTTAATTTCTGTATTTAATGTTTCCATCTGGAATTTATTTTGATATATTTTGGTAAGTATGTATCTCTTTTGATTCTATTATTGTTCAAATAAACATCCCATCACCATTAATTGAACTCTATCCTTCCTGATTTTAAAGGTCATAATTATCAATCTCCAAATATATATATATATACATACATATATATATACACGTATATATATATATATTAGTTTCTTCATGGCTCTGGCAGGAGAGGAAGAGTAATTACTGTGAAATAAGCCAATAATGTTTTCCATAACAATGGCCTACTCTCCAAGGCAAAGACTTGTTTCTTTTCTTGAAAAATATATTGGACATTATATTCTCTTTCTTCCACACCTTCCTTAGTTTTTTTTTTTTTTTTAAGATTTATTTATTTGAGAGAGAGAGAGAGAGTGTGAGAGAGCAGAGAGCACAAGCAGGGAGGTGGGGGGAAGAGGGAGAGGCAGACTCCCCACTGAGCAGGGAGCCCGCTGTGGGACTCAATCCCTGGACCTGGGGATCATGACCTGAGCCCAAGGCAGACGCTTAACCGAATGAGCCACCCAGGAGCGCCTCCTTAGTTCTTTTTTATTTCTATAATGTTATTCCTTTCCTCTTCATATTGTTTGAGAGTTTCTAAATATTCTCTATATTTTTGATGTAGTTTTCTGCAATATCCTCAAGCATTCTATTGTTCTATTATATACAATATAGGAGTGATGGTCCTACTATAGACTTGTTGAATCACTATATTTGTTGGATTAAAAAACTTGACACACAAGTCTAGAATTTACCAGTTTTAAAATACTGCTATCAGTGATAATGGAGTACAATGTATTTTATTATGTACTTCTCAGGAGTGAATTTTGAATTGGCTCTCAATGACATGTCTGGTATAGTCCTATCTCCCATATATCTGCTTGAAAAAAAAAAAACTCAAATTCTCTTTTAATGCCCCAAATTTCTTGTGGTATTATGCATTATTCCCCATTCTCATCATTTTAAAACTTTAGTTATCATTTTAATGGATACCTGCATGAGAAAAAGGGCGGAAAAGGAGGCAGGCAGAAGAAATAATCCACACATTGGTTAAAAACATTTTTTAAAAACCCCAAATATCAGCTGACTTCAAACTTCTCAGTATCCGTGGAAGCAACAAAGGGCTGGAGCACTGTAGTGGAGTGTAACAGCAAAGACTCAAGTCCAGGCTCTACAAATTTTTTAAATTTATGACCCCAGGCAAGTTATATATTTTTCCTAGTGGCATCATCTCTGAACAAGGACAATAATACCACCCTTATAGGGTGATAGCAAAGCTAAAATGATACTGCATACATAAACCACAGAGCACAGTAAATCATAAATACATATGTTCTTAAATATAAGACTTCAAGGATTGTAAAATACACCACTATTTTATTGACTACTAAGTAAGGGAGCAAAAGACTGTCAATTAAACTGTGACATAATGCCTTAATGATAATCCTAAGTGACAATCCATCACACCAGCTTCTCGTTTGCTTTGAAATTAATTTCAGCTACACCAAGATTTTTATGGCAGTTTCTCATACTTTCATTTGCATTCCTTTGAGTGTGACAGACAATATTTGTGCACAAAAATCTGTAATAAATAATTAATACACTTCAGTCCTCTACTTTAGGGTTTTGTCCTTTCTTTGAGAACATAAAGCACTTTGTTAGTTTTTGCAAAAAAAAAAAAAAGAAAGAAAAAAGAAACTATAGTCATTCTTCCAACAATTAAAATTTCTGCATTAATATCAAATTTATGCCTCTCTTCTCTGATCTATGACTTTCCTTATATTCAATAATTTTTAACTGCTGAAGTAGTGTGTAATTATTTTGAAGACATTTGACATGGCATTTAAACTCAGTGTGCGCAGCAACACCAATGCGTACGCTTAATTGAAGTAATGACAAAGAATTGTGACCACATTTGTGTATGCCTGTCATTTCCATCTCAAAACACCACCCCACAGTGCCATCCCAAAGTGACTGTATGAGGTTATTTTATGTTTCATCAGAATTTTAGAAATGTTAAAATATAAAAAATGTACATTTTTAAAATTAATGAAATATACTCAGTAAATATTATCACTGTGTATTATGACAGAACATTGAGAGTCAAAGTTTATGTTAATAAAGATCTTCAACCCATTCAAATTTTAATTTTTTGAAAGGCATCAGAAAATTCCATGCAGATGAGCCAACACTCAAAACATGTCCTTCTATGTACTGTTTTTTATGAAAAAGATTACTTGAAGATTATCATCTATGAAATACCAGGGTACAGCTATACAATGGGATATTTTTCAACAATAAAAGAAGAAATATCAACTTATGTGAAAAGATATGATGAACCCAAAATGCATATTGCTAATTGAAAGAAACCATTTGGAAACAGCTGTATACTGTCTGATTCCAACTCTCTGAGCTTCTGAAAAGGCAATAGAATAGAGTAAAAATATCAGTGTTTGCCAGAGATGTAGAGTGGATAAGGTTAAGTTAGATAGAGTAGAGCCCAAGTATTAGGTAGAGCACAGGGTAGTTTTTAGGGCAGTGAAACTATTTTATATGATACTATAATGGTGAGTACACAGCACTACCCATTTGTCAAAACCCACATAATGTTACAGAACAAATGATGGGAATTACATTATTGAGGAGATCGAGGGATCCCAGGAAGGAATGCAAACTGGGACAAGAGAAGCTAACTGTATTACAAACGTATTCAATAGCCTCACTAAAGAGGGTGGGTGTAAAAGGTTCTGACCTAAGTAATTTTGAACATAAACACAGTCCATACAATTAATAACAAAAGTAACTGTGCATATGTACTCTGCTCTAGTTGATAAAATTGTTTCCCACATTGGTACTGGTTAACAATTCTGATAGTGATAGCACATGTGGACTAAAACTGAATAATTCAATAAAGGTCTGGTAGTGTGAGACATTTCTCACTATTGGACTAGAACTTTACAGATAAGCAAGAAGAGGAGGCTAGAATGATCCAGGTGTTAAGGGACTAGAGTTGTATACATCAGTATGAACTCATGTCTAACTTAATATATATACAGATGGTTACATATAGAAATATTTATAAATGTGTGTATGTACACAGGTTTTTACATACACGTTTCCTCACTCTGTCAGTTGAGCACACCTAGAAAAAAAAATCACACTCCAGTAGCAATAAGTGCACTAGCACCCAGATCTTGGTTTCTAATGTCCCCTCCAATAAAAGGAACAAGGGTTCCTTGGAGAAATGGCTGATTCAAGGACAGGTTGGAAACATTTAAGGAGCACCCTGTAGTTCTATAAAGTAAGACTGTTATCTAAAAACAAAAACGAAACACCAAAATCTCTATTTTTGAAGGTATGTGAAAAGGACACAGGAGTCAACTGAAGGAGCCCCCAGTGACCAAAGCTAGAACAATTTAAGTGACCAAATAAGTGGCATTGGATTATAACACAAAGTATGAAGAAAGTCTGTACTGACACAAATGACTGAATAAATAAGCAAATGGGGAAGGGATTAGACAAATCTCCCTTGCAAAATTTCAAATAATTTATGTAAATATTCTGCCCCTGAAAAGGGGAGAAGCATAAATCCCCACCCCGTAAGCGTGGGCTACATTTAATGCAAAAAAATGAGCAACTTTACAAATATTTCACAAGCCTGACAAATACGACCTCTAGCCAGGTGATCTAAGTCAACAAGAATATTGATAAATCATGTTCACAGTAGGTACCTGTGATGATTAGTTCTATGTGTCTATTTGGTTTGGCTAAAGTAACCAGTTATTTAATCAAACACTAATCTAGACATTGCTGTTAAAGTATTCTGTAGATGTTGTTAACACCTACAATCAACTAACTTTAAGTAAAGGAGATTACCCACCATAATGTGGGTGGACCTCATCTAATCAGTTGTATACCTTAAGAGCAAAATGAGTTCTCCCCTAGGAAAAGAAATCCTGCGTCAAGATTGTAGCACCAACTCTTGAGATTCTAGCCTGTGGACCTACCCCACAAATTTCACAGTTATGTGAGCCAGTTCCTCACAGTAATTCCCTTTACACACATCCTGTTGGCTCTGGTTCTCTGGAGAACTCTGATACAGTACCCTTGATATGATGTGATAAAAAATTGGCACTTTATCTCCATAGACTTCCTCTCAAAAACCCCTAACTCCATTTGCATCATTAGAAGAACAAGAGGCAAACTCCAGTAGAGGGACATCCTACAAAATACTTTGCTAATACACTTCAAAATTGTCAAGGTCACCAAAAAAAAAAAAAAAAAAAAGTCTAAAAAACTATAACAGCCAAGAGGAGCCTAAGGAGATATGACAACTAAATGTAATGTGGTATCTTGGGTAGGATCCGGGAACAAAAAATGATACTAGGGGAAACTAAGGAAATCTGAATACTGTAAGGGCTTTAACAATGATGTATCAGTTTTGGTTCATGAATTGTAACAAATGTACCATATTGACCTGACATGTCATTAATAGGGGAAATTGGCTGTGAGGGTATGTGGGATTTCTCTGTAGTAGCTTCTCAATTTTCTCTAAATTTAAAACTGTCCTAAAAAACAGTTTATTATTAAAAGTAAATTACACTAGATAATAATCCTAGTCTATTGAGAAAGAAACAAAAATAAGAATTCAAAATCTGGGAGATGATGTCAGTATAGATTTCTCATTTAGAAGTGAAATATATCAATTTTTAGTTTTCTAAGTATTTTAAGTAGTTTCAAAATAAAATGTAAATATAAAAGACATGAAAAAGAAAATGTGCTATGTAAAAAATGAACAGTTTAACAATTTAAGAACACAAATACAGGTTGAACATCCAGGTATGTATTAGCAAAGTAGAAGAGGTAATGTTTGGGGAGTAGAATAATGGGAAAAGTAACATCTTGCTCAATCTGTGCCCAAGAGACAAAAGATTCTAAAGATTGTTTTCCTTGAATGTGAGAATTTAGATTAAAGGTTGCTTTTTTCTCCAAATTGCTACAAAATTTAAAAAGCAGGGCAGTACCTATGTGAAAAGGAAACAGGAGGAAAATATGACAAATAGAAAGCAAAACAGAAATGACAGCTGTAGGATCAAAAGTAGTAGCCACGAAGATAAACACAGAAGTTTTAAACTTATTAAATTCCAAGACTACAAATTTGGGTTAGAATTCTGCTTTCTGGAGAAATGAGTAAGATAAAATAAAATAGAAAAAATATTAAGAAATATAAAACAAATAAAAATTATTAGAAAAAAATCTGTAAGATAGAGCAGAATGGCAATATTTATCTAAGGCAAATCGGAAATTCAATCACGGAGAAAACAATGGAACAAAAAATTATTTTAATTGATGAACATACAGTATTTTCTAGTGACTAAAGTAAAATATTTATTGTATACTTAAACGATATAATGTACTCCAAAAAAATTCAGTATATAGAGCCATTTTTATTTTCAAATAAATGCTTAAGTGTTCAAATACTGTATTGGAAGTCTAATACCTTCCTATGGAGCACCTCTCCCAACACTGCTCTATGCTTTTTTCCATCTATCAACCAGAAGAAGCCATATATTAGTTTACCACCTTCACTGCTTCTTGCTGACACATTGCTGTTCAAGACCAACTCTGCCCTCTGTCATGTCACTGCTTAGGTTCCCCTGGTTTTTGGGTAGTCTGGCATGCTCTTAATGCACACAACTGGGATCCCAAGGGAAGGGACTTCAGACATCATTCCAGAACACATCGATTGCTCTAGATTCCCCAGCTGGGAGAATTACCTTGCATCAACCTCAAATTGTACTAGAGAAGCCCCCGCAAGACAACATTTTATGACAAAGATTTGACTTCATGCCAGATAAGACTTTTGATGTCTGAATCACCATAAACAAAAATATGAGGGAAGTGTAAACAAAAACAAACAAAAACAACCAACCAACGAAACTGGAAACAAGGTAAAGGCCGTGAAATAAGCAAATGACACAAGCACCCTACCCCCTAAACAAACACAACATGCATTCATGCACACAAAAGCATACATCCACCTGACTACTAGGCATGTGGGAAAATGCTTAACCTCTTTGGTAGAAAAATCCATGAAAACTATAAACCTACACACTTTTATTTAGCAAACTGGTAATTATTTGAAAAACAATATTCAGTTATGACAAAGATCTGGTGAGATGGGCAGTGTCACATTTTGCCACAGTGTGTGAACTAGGAAGATGTTTCCGTGAGCAAATTGGAATATACGTCTAAAACTTTTATAATGTGCAAATGTTACATGAAGTCAAGGTCTATAAATCTGTCCTACGAACATAGTTAGCAATGCACCAAATGAATGAAATATAAGGTATTTACAGTAGTATTTCTGAGAATAGCAGAACTTCAGAAAACAATCTAATTGTTTAATTGAGACTGTTAGAGTTTTCCAAGATTGAAGACCCACCAGTGATATCATTTTCATTGTATTCAAATTATTTTTAGTCTTCACCATTCTTGTTTTGTTGTTGCTTATGAGTTAAAGGTTGAAATACATAAATATTGAGTATCACATGTATGTTATGTTTACAAGTATAGTCTTAAACATATGGTGGCAAAGAATTGAATGATAACAGATAAACAGTTGTGTTATAAAGTAATACTTGAAGGGAGTATGATTTATTAGGTTGTACTAGGATAGCTAGTGTTAATTTTGTCCGTCTCAATGGAATTTGGTGTTGTCTTAGCAAAAATTAATATCACCTTGGCTCAGGAATGCATAAAAATTTCTTACTGTAAAAGATGTCAATTATATATATATTTCTTACTTTTGAAAATGACCTGTATGGTATGTTTTTCCAAACTATATTACCCTCAGAAGATGGGGAAAATGGTCTGTATGGCTACTAGAGTCAATAATGGCCATCAGTATATCTCCAAAAGAATTCTCTAATGTGTCCCCACTCAAAGATGTAGAGGTCCCTGCCCCTCATAAAAACAAGACTTACCCAAGGGAGGAATGGATGAATAAATCGAGGTAGGACATACCTCTTTTTTCACTATATTATCCCCAGTTTTACTCCAGGTAGAGCACTCGATTTACTACTCAGCTTTCATTGTAACAAGGACCCAAGTTAGCTGATAAAGAGTTGAGTTCAACAGCTGTGTCTAGAATAATATCTACAAGTTAGTACTCACTTGATAACTACTTTTGGAATGAATAATCGGCCCCCACCTAATATTTAAGATACAGAAACTAGCATGGGGAGCGGAAAAGGACAGTGTGGTTTCACATTAAGAGTCACCAACGTCTGGGACATGGCCCGGGATAGGAGTTTTTCCTCCTCTTTCCCAGTTATTTCTCTTAATGATTATTACAAATAAGATCATCACTCAAATGTATTTCCACCAAAAGAAAAGCTGACCAGGTCAAACAAGTATCGTATTAGAGTGCCCATATGAGAAATGGGTTTGCTGTGAAAAAGGCTGGGCCTTGCCTTACATCCCATGAACTTCTCTGTGAAAGAAGAGTCTCCCTGGATCCCTAATGTGTATTCCTGAGAACAGCCAAGTTATAATGAGCTCCTGTAACCAAATAGTGTGGAAATCAACTTATGCTGTACATTCCAAATTTTCTACATATTTTTCATCTATAATCACAAAGAAAATAAAGCACATATTCATTGACAAAAGCTACTAAACTTAAAGCCTAACACCACCACCTGGAATGATGTTTAAATATATTAGAATAATTCACTAAATGCCTAGAAAATACAACTAATACAGAACTTTAATACGAAGTGAACATAGATCTATGCTTCACCTGGTCCTATGTATTTAAGTAATGCTTACATGTTATTCTATGCTTAGTTTTAAAATCACTTATTCTAAAATTACTGAGCAAAATATACTGGAAAACTTTCATTTCATCTTAAAACTGCAACTGTGATAGGAAATTCCAAATAACAGAACCAATACTTACTATTTATTCCAGGCAAAGTAAGAGGGAAAGTATGGCATAATTTGTGAAAGCACTGGACTTGGAACCAGAACATGTAAACATGAAAATGTTTTCAACTGCTTACAGCTCGTGTCCTCAGGTCCATCACTCACTTTCTTTGACCCTTGGTTCTCTTATCTCAAAACCAGGATAACAGTAACAACTCCAAAGTCTTGCTGAGAAGATTAGGTAAAGGAATTTGTTTTAAAGATGCTTAATTGACATTATTTCTCAGAAGAGGAACTCACTGTGTTGGAGGAGGAAAATGTACCGTGTTCACTTAGAATTAAATAATTAGATTCACAGGGATGGAATTCGGTCATGAGGACTTGGTGGAGGAAAAAAAAAACAGGAAGGAGGAAACCTCAGAACGACAGCTTCCCTGCCACCTCCAGAATAGGATGAGCAAAGAACACAGCTGGAGTTTGGCAAAATAGAGTAGAGATCTAATGACACTAAACTGTGCACAGGCCATGGTCACCATGGCAATTAGCTTCCACACCATAGAAATGATAGAATTTTAAGGAAAAAAATGTCAGTGCATTAGGAATAAAACAATGAGTGGTCCAACTAGCTCCATCTTGAGCAGAAGACACTGGGAGGGTTGTATGCAGTAAGGCCTAAGAAGAAGGGAAGAATTTACATTATATATTAAGTACTAGGTATAAAAGATTGAAACTAGGCCTATGTGCTCAAGGCATGGCAGCCTAGTGTATCCCCTGCTGTCTATTTGCAGAATAAATAATAAGCTGATTATGTCCCCACGTTGTCTCCTCTGTCCTGTCTGATAACATTGCTACAGAAAGGAAACTAAAAATGTCAGAAAAAAGATGCTATAAAACAACACTTTATTAATTTAATTATTCATTATTGGTAGTACTTATATGAATAATATTAAATGAATAATTTAGTAATATTTCATCTTTCTCTTTGTTCGACAAGGCTCTTCTAGACCAGAGTCAAAGGCAATGAAAAGGATATACCATTTCTAGTTCTTATTGTTGCTTGCTGTTATTCCTGGTTTCTCTTACCCCAAGTCTACTCACTATGATATCTATACCTTATGGCAAATATCCCATTATCTGACTATTTTTAACTACCTTTGCTTTCTTGACCTTGGAATACATTCAGTCTCTGTTCCTTTCATTCAGGGCCCCACAAGTAAGGCAGCTCATCTGATAAACCAGGGAATCAGCACAATTATATGAATGACCTTTTCTCAAGGATACTGTATACATTTTAATACAGCCTTTCTAGATTTCATGACAAGGGAATGTTGAGAATGACTTGCTTTAAGAAGAAAAAAGCAGTCTACCCATTTCGCCTAAATGTGAAATCAGCCCAATATATAACCATCCAGATCTAGACTGAGGCTCATTGCTCAGCTGTTGCCTGAGTTAAGGGGATGGTGGGAGCTGAGGAGGGGGGGGAGCCGTGGAGACACAGAGAGAAGAGACCTGGGTCCTTCAGTAATTGCATGAAGCAGAATTCCATGCAGCACCATCCCCCCACCCACCCCGCCCCACCACTGCCACCGCCACACTGGTCAACGGTCTGTAACACTACTACTTCACTTTGGCCTGTGACGTGATTAAGGACTGAAGAGAGAAATTCTCCCACTGGCATTGAAGAAACATGTTGTGGAGACAGACACATATGGAGGATGGCAGGTGGCCTCTAGAAGCTGAGACTGCCCCACCCCACTCACCAGTTTACAGTCCGCAAGATACCAGTGACTTGCATCTTACAGCCGTAATGAACTAAATTCTGCCAACAACCAGAGAGCATGGACAAGGACTATAAGTCTTAAATGTATCTGTAGGTCTCACCAATACCTTCATTTCATCCTGGTGAGCAGAGAACCCAGCTACACCATGCTTAGACTTTCAACCTACAGATTCGTGAGATGGCACATGTGTGTTGTTTAATCCCCTAAATTTGTCATAATTTGTTCTAACAAGCAGCAATAGAAAACTAGTACAGTAGCTATGCCCATGTCATAGCTACACAGTAGATAATATATAAGCTTTTATTAGCAAGTGAGGAGTTGAAGAAACAATGTACAGCAAAACCATAAAATACAAGCCTGTACTCAGATTAGTCTTTCATGCAACAAAGCAAAATGAAATTATTTCCTCTTTTTCATCAATGGTACAGCAAGGACTGCAGAGGTTAATAATGCCTACTAGGTATAATTTCAGAGAAAAAAAATAGAATATGCCAAAACCTTATAATTCCTTAAATGTTGTCATTAGTAATCACTAGCAGTTACTGAGTACCTACAGAAGGCCAATAACTGTGCACATACTTTTTAATTTAATCTTCTCATTATCTCCACAATGTAGAGTTTTCCATTTGGTAGATTAGAAAACTGAGGCTTAGGGAGTTTACTGAACTACTTGAAGACATTCAGGTTATTAAAAAGTCAATAATCAAATCAATCTGTCAGACCCCAAATCACTGATGTTTTTACTATACTGCATTGCCCATGATAACTTTGCTCTAAGCCTTCAATCAAAATTAAAACACAAATACTAATTACTAATGGAAAATAATGTGAACTAAAAACCAGTTTGGGAAGCATCAACAACTTATGTATATAGCACCTTCACAAAAAAAATCTCTCACTGTGATTTCAGGAGAATCCTGTAAGGTGGTCAGGATAGGTATTATTGGTTTACCTATTTTATAGGTAAGAGAATTGAGGTTTAGAGAGTTATACCCAACTTGCCACTGGCTGGACATGATGCTGAATGACAGTATTAGGTCTCAATCTCATATCTGCTCTTCAAATACAGAGTCTGATGTAGTGATCCACAATTTGTTGTTTTCGTATAACACCCAGTGCTCCATGCAGTATGTGGATCACTACATCAAAAACTAATGATGTACTGTATGGTGACTAATATAACAAAATAAAAACAAAACAAGACAAAAAACAAATAGAGTCTGTTTCCCAAAAATGGGACAGCTGCATGGAGGAGGAGGGCTGATGGGGAAGGAGGCTACAAAAATGGTGAAGAGAGCACCCATCTACTTCTTAGTTGTCAAAGGATCAGCCCTGGGATGGCTAGTCTACGAGACCAGCACACTGAAAACACTTATGTGCCTCAATATCAGAAAACCTAAAGCTTCTGCTGTACCTGTGAAGAGAAAAAGCTACAAGTCCTGGTGCTTTGGAATCCACCGTAGTTTTATATAAAACAAGCACATTAGACCACTTTCATTTGTGATGATTAAACTACTTTCATTTGATAAGAATTGTCTTGAAAAATTTCCCAGAGCTATGCTATGATTTTAACAGTTAAATCTTTTTATGTGGACTCTATTCTACAGCTGTTCATCTGACATCGTTTGTGGAAATATAAAGAGAGAATAACCAAAACTAGAAACAACACAGGCTTCTCCATTGCACTGATTAACACTCACTAATGGTACTGATAAGAAGAATATTCAATCATATATTTTATTGTGCTAGTGAGTTATAGTTAATATCACAAGTACTGTGATAATATTATGGAAGTAAATCCTATCTCTAATAGGTGGTAAAGCATAGTCAAATGCACTGTCAACAATGTTGTCAATTAATTGTCAATTACTACTGCCAAGGTAAAGGCGAGCTGTTTGTTTTCTGAGCAGACAGTTCATTGAGAAGATTGTTTTAATTATAAATCTCTCACGTCCTTCCACATTAAGTGTCTTACTAGAGGCTGAATAGTCATTAATGTCTTACATAGTCGAGCCTTTGCAGCAACTGTTTAACAGCTATTTTGCAATTATAAGCAGCACACTAGTTAAACAAAATTAGAGTCCACAATTATTTTTGTAATGAATTGGAAATATAAAAATACATGCAACTCTCTGGAAGTCAAAGCATACTTAATTCTCGTTAGCTTCCCATGGAGTGAAGGGTTAATTTATTATGGAATGAAGTATGATTACAGTAATTATTGTGTATTTGGTTCTTGATAAGTGAGACTTTCACGAGTCTGAAATCCAGCATGGTAGGACATCTTTGTGATTCTCTTAAAACTACAGAAGGCACATTTGTATCTCTTAGGTGCTGAAATACTGTGGGTACACTTACCTTTAGCTAATGGACTTTTTGCAAAATTAAGGACACTGGGTTTATCACTAAGAAACAATAAATACATTTTGGGTTCAGAATATTAATCCTGAGGAAGGACATTTTTTTTCCCTTTCTGTAATTATATCATTATTTTAGGCTTGCTGTACAATAAAATGAAATCATAATTTTTAAAAGCCCACTATGATTACTGTGCTTATTTCAATGTGTGTGGTACTTCATCAGCTCCTAGCTTGATAACACAATTGGTGCTAGCTTGAAAACACAAGAACAAAAATGATTTTTTTAATCTCAGACTTTTCACACTGACTACTTAGAAAGTGCTACAGAACCCACACAATGTCGACAACCCAGGCCTAAAATGGAAACTGTTACCATTTTAATTCTACCTTCAGTCTAGGAATCTATATGCTCTTACCTCAAACGTTTCTTTCTGGAGAAGCTGAATTTGGCCACCTTACCTCAATTCTCTGTCCCATCCACCCATGCTATCACCTTAGAGCAGATAAAATTGGCAATCACCATTAGGGGGGGAAAAAAAGAAAAAGAATGTACGTGTTTATTACTGATGCCCTCTCTAGAATATAAGCAACAGAGGTCTGTCACATTAACTTCTGTACTTCCAGGGCCCCATATGGACTTGGTGTATAATACATTTTAATACAGAGATGTTAAATGGAGATGCAGAGTGCATCTCTTATTAAACGCACACCAGAATGTGGCTGTTAAACACTGCGGCATCACAGAGCTTGTTACCCGTTGCCGCAGAAGCACAAGTCATCGCAGCACCTAAAATGGCAACCAGGGGTGCAAACCAAAGGGATGTCTTTACATGCTGGAGAATATAAGACAGCTGCTCATCATGGATCTCTCTACTCTGTCTTATCCTTACACAAAATAGAAAATATAAAGATTAACAATAAGCCTGACTCATCTTTGAGGAAATTCTCAAGGAAGAGCTGAAGGAATGATTAAAGTGAATTTAATGTCATTTTATTCTCTATCCATGTGTACCAACTTCCCCATAATATTTCCATAGTCGAGGTGATAGAGAATTCACCCTCAAAGATGAACAAAACAGCAAAGTGCAGGATCACACATGCTTGGAAAGAAGACCTAAGAAAGATTTGTATAAAACCAATAGTGCCAAAACATCGGGAGACATCAAAGAAAGCCATTACCAATGATAATCTCTTCCTGCTTGGATCCTCAGCAGCTCCCTCCTTAATGACATTTAGGGTCTATTTGATATGAGAGACACTTGTTTATTTGTCTTATTTTTCCCATGATTCTCTTGCCCCTGAAGGCGGTTCTGTGCCTTACCCCTTAAAGGTGTGACTGTCCTACGTTGCCTTATGTGGGGTGCACACTAAGTAGTTCCTGAAATAGGTTAAAAACTCCTTCACTATTTTGCAGATAGAGAAAGTATTGCCTACAGAAAAATCAATGGTTATGATAGTACAAGCACAAATCATTCCTTGAGGGTGTTCTCCTCTGCCCATTTCCATGAGCAGCTAGGAAATAACACATAATTAGGCCACTTCAGAGCAAGACCTGCCTAGACTGGATGATTAGACCAATAGAACAAACACTAATCCAAAATACCCATTATATGTCCTATAGCATTTACACATTATGCGGCACTTGTGCTACAGAGCAAGCCAACTTCTCACTGGTTCTAACCATCTCACACTTGCAACCATCCTCAAGCTATCGTGCACACTGTGCGACTTAGACTTAAATGTACCGACCGGTATGGGCCCACTGGAAATACATATGTACTCTGCCAAAGAGTTAAAAGCCTCACAATAGAAATTTCTTTGGCAAAGAAGGAATATATACATATATAATGTATATATATTATATACACATATAATTCCTGTGGTATAGGAAAAACAATTAACAATTTTCCACTGCCATTTGGAAAACAAAATGAACTGAAGAAAAGGAGAAAAGGGGTAGTTAAACATGTTATGTGGAAAAATTACAAAAGCTAGTTTGTAGTTTCCTTCATCAACTAGTCTACAGTAAGTCACAGATTACTAACAACTTATGCAAGTTTTACATGCTTAGTCCATCTGCTCTTCATTAAAAAAAAAAAAACTTGTCACCATAGCAACTGCCACATGCCATGGTATTTATGCTGCATCTGATGTACAAAGCATAGTTTGTGTAGGAAGGAGTGTGTGTATGTATATGATGTGGCAGCTGTCCTCTCTGCCATTTTGTTGCTGCTCTAGAATAAAACAAGTAGTGGTTAGGAATACTCATTTTAGTAGGGATACTAGTGCTCATTTAACTAAATCCTGACCCCCCCCCAAAAAAAATCCGTATCTAATCATCACACTGGTCTGCTGACATATTTTACTGAAAAGGGATTGTTTTAAATGGTCGTTTTAAGAGAAAACCCCACTACTTATCCTCATTTTTTAATTTTTTTTTTAAAGATTTTATTTATTTGTTTGACAGAGAGAGACGCAGCCAGAAAGGGAACATAAGCAGGGGGAGAGGGAGAGGGAGAAGCAGGTTCCTGCTGAGCAGGGAGCCCGATGCGGGGCTCAATCCCAGGACCCTGGGACCATGACCTGAGCTGAAGGCAAACGCTTAAGGACTGAGCCACCCAGGCGCCCCATCCTCATTTTTTTTTAAGACAGACTTGTTATAGCTGAAGTTCATTTTCTAAAACAGTGACATCTTTTGTGTGAAATTACAATATATATTGGCCCTACTCGATAATGGTATTTATCTTAGTTATATCCTCTGCAATAAATGTGCAAAACATGTCTCAGTTCCTTTGTTGTCCCATAAATTTGTTTTGTCGTCAAATTGCTAGAATTCAATTAGACCTAAGATAGAGCTTGGAAATTATAGATGCTGCTGACGTAATTCTCCACCCTTTATTTTCTTGCTGACTTCTACCAGAGAGATTGGACACACTAAGTATTTGCTTTTGTTCTGCAAAAGGTAAATGCTTGGAGTTCCGGCTTTTCTTGCAACTAGAGATGTCCATGCGATACAATTCCAGCCAATAAGAACTAATGAGAAGTCCCCTAGGGCTTATCTGGGAAAGCAGTACTCTTTTGGGGGAAAAAGACTCTATAGTAGCACCATCCCTTCTTCTAACTACAATTGGAGTTTCAATGGTCATTTTGCAATAGATTGACACACATGTAGAGTGAAAGGATAGCAGAAGTAGATATTGTATTTTGGCATGGTGGAAATGCTGCACAAGCTTCTTTGTCCCTACCTCCTCTTATTTACAATAATTAAATGTCATGGCTTAGGCCACCGTTAGGGATATTTTCTGTTACTTACAGGTGAAAATGCATTCTTATGTGATACAGAATTTTTCATTCTGCAAAGAATGCATTGTATAATTTCTGTCTTGATAAAACAGAATCTATTCTATTTTAGAGATTATTTTATTTGCTGAAAAACCATACGTGTGAGAGAGAGGACATATTTTATATCATGCCCTTGATTCTTTCTTTGATAAGAAGCTAATGTTTCAATAAAATGGATAAAAGCTTAGGTTAAAAACAAAAAGAACTGAGTAAATCTAAAATTCCAACCAAATTAGAATCAATGCTTCAATCTTGAGATTGAAGATGTTTTCTGAAACACTGGTTTGGCATTTTAAACTCAATTTCAATAAAAAATCTTTAACACCTCAAGATAGCTTTTGACATCTGCAGCCTCACAAGGATCATTTCTTTTAAGAAAAGATCATTTCTTTTAAGAAAAGAAAATTTCTTTAAAGAAATTTTAATGCCTAGTTCAACCAGATCAAAGTGTCAGACCCGATGTTCAAAATGTTACACACATGTTCTGAAGAAAGAATACAGACTGGACAAGCATGCAGGTGAAGCTTCAGTGGCCTCCAAACCATCTTAATGGAAAACAGTTTGTGGCTTTTCACCTTTGATGAAGGTTAACATGCCTGTTAAGCAATACATTACGGTAGTGAGTAAAATAGTTTTGTTGTTGTTGTTGTTTTAAGATTTTATTTATTTGAGAGAGAGAGGGAGAGCACAAGGAGGGGGAACGGCAGGCAGAGGGAGAAGCAGGC
This sequence comes from Callorhinus ursinus, assembly GCF_003265705.2. Lineage (NCBI taxonomy): Eukaryota > Metazoa > Chordata > Mammalia > Carnivora > Otariidae > Callorhinus > Callorhinus ursinus. Next base: position 7,479,725 of record NW_027397065.1, read on the forward strand.
TTCCCGCTGAGCAGGGAGCCTGATCGCAGGACCCTGGGATCATGACCTGAGCCAAAGGCAGACGCTTAACTGACAGAGCCACCCAGGTGCCCTGAGTTAAAATAGTTTTAATATATATATCAAATATGAAAAAAAAAAAACTAATGAGCTAGCAGTAAGCTGAAAGCATCCAAAACCAGGAAACGAAGCACAAACTGTAGCTAATGCTCCTCGGAGACTCTTCTGTAACCAAGACTGAGCCTGTGTCCCTCCCACCAATCTCCTACACACATACCAGAAATCCTATTAGCTGTAAGGAGATCCGGTTACGTCTAGAAATACTTTCCAATGATAGGAAACTCCAAGGTGTCTTTGATCGCACATCCAGGGGCAGTGAAAGAGTGATCAGAGAGCAGAAAGAAAGCACATGGTTCACAGCCATCGCGTACACTTTGTTCATCTAACTTACCTCTGTTCCAAATTTCAAAGTATCTGGTTAATGACAAGATGTGTGGCCATACAGGGATGGCTAAGAGCCAAGAAACATTGCCCACGTAGAAAGCTGATCTATGCCCAGGATAGATGAAGTTGAAAATATTTATAAATGAATAAATCTAATATAATTTTTAGTCATAACAAATTTACACATTCATTTGTCCATACATACAATTATCCACTTATTCATTCAATAGTTACTGACCTGACCTCTCTAGGTAAACTACTTTAAGCCCTGTTTAGAATTATTGCCTTCCCTAAAAAATTGCCATCTATTTTTCTGAGAGATAGGAAATAAGTAATTTTGAAAGCATAGAAGATCTTTGAACTCTGTTGCACATTTTAGGAAAAATAGCAATTATTTTTGCTTTTTGGAATCAATAGCTCCAACAAGACTATAGCTAGTGAAGCATATTACCTTTCCCATCCTATATTTATACAATTTTATTATAACCTAAATTTAAATGTTAGAGAAAAATTCAGGGGATGGTATGAAACAGGACCTCATTTGTCAAAGCATTCACCAACTTGTAATGGATTCACTGTTACAACTTGCTGAAATCTTCTTTTGGATGTCCACACAAGAGCAAGCAGCATGTATACACAGAGTGGAGAGACATTAGCCAAGTTTATAAAAAAAAATCTCTAAGTGTATATATATTATACACACACACACACACACATATATATATCTTACTACAGTGTACACTGCCAGATGGAATTTCAGGTGCCTACATCATCATAGCTATTATTAAATGATCCTTTGTGATGATACCTCAGGTAGTCAGGACTGTTATGCAACAGGGAGTTAGGGAAACATCTTAGGTTTTTAAAGCTATTAGAATTTCTTGCAGGTGTGTTTGAGAGAAGCACAGCACAAATTCACTTGCACGCTATGAGGACTAGAGACTATGCAGCCCATCCACAAGGGGCAATTAACACAAACAGTGTGGAGGAAGAAACAATCAGAGTTGCAAACTAAACAGAACTTACATTGTACTTGTATCCCCCAATTATATTGCAAAGCACAGATGTTTAATCCGCAAAAGGAATGATATTGGCAGTTTTAGGCTATGATATAATCCTACAGGGTCTACCTTTCTAAATACCTACTTTCTGCTGATCTTGTTCTCAAGATTGTGTTTTCTCTTTTCTCTGTGATGTGAGCCTACTAAAAATGTGAAGAGTTTTACTCACCTACTTGTTGCAGCTAGCAAAAGCCTCAACATGCCACATCTGGAGTAGAATTTCTTCTGGCAGTCACTTCAGTTAAAGGCTTACAGGAGCATATTAATAAAAGCCTTTCTAAGGTCCAAATCTGATATGTTTATAAAAGGCTAGCTCTTACTCCTGATACTGTTAACTTCAAGAACAAAACTGCCAGTTATTTTTATCAGCAGAAATGGGTTTATACGGGAATAAGAGAATTGCAACTCGGGACAAACAAATCACAGCAAAACAAAGCAGGGAGGAATACTCCTTTATAGAGGAAAGGGGGAAGTTGGGAAGGCTTTATAAACACAAAGGCCTTTGGCTAAAACGTGGGAGTATAGTGGTTTCTCATTGGCTGAGTTGTGACTCTCTGTCATTGGCTGAGCAGTTGCCAGGGGAGCAGAAAGCCCTGTTTCCTCCTGCTGGGATAATAAAGTAGTAACCCCTGCGGGCCCATCTCTTTCTGTTCTGCAAACAATGATCTGATTTTCTGATCTGCAATTAACGATGAGTGGTAGGGCATGAGAACCCCGCCCCCACCTCCTGAACCTCCCAACTTCGTTTTAGTGAGGTTCCCCTTATTACTTTTTACAATAAAGTTCATTCTAATTAGCCCCAACACCAGTGCTCCAAAGAAAAGCTGATTTCCCCCCAATAAGTGGTGCCTAAGTCTATCTATTTTTATAAGAAAACTCAAAATCCTTATTCTTACCCCACTTTCCAAAATGAGTCATTCCAGAAGAACAAGAGAGAGAATTTAAGAGTCATTTAAGAGAGCTGTCATTTAAGAGAGCCACATTAATCAATAACACCTGAACAGTTCAATTACTAAATAAGAAAGCAAAGAAATGGAAAAAAGATGAATAGGTCTTCTCCAAAATTAGACCCCTAAAATCAAAGAGGAGCCATAACCTAGGATGATTTGTAAAGACTATTAATGCTTGAGTTAATATATAATTATCAAACCCTTTTATTTGTTTTTTTTTCCACATACAGCTGCCGGTTTCACTGACAATTTTCCTGCCCTGAGAATTTTTCACCTTTGATTAATGACACTTAATAAAAATTCCAGCTAGTTGCAATGAAAAGAAAGAGAGTCACTTGAACCAATGGTGAAGTACCTTATAGAGCGAGGCTAGGAAAGGTTAATGGCATCATTACTTAGGTCTTTGGAGTACACATATCCCTCCCTTGGATTATGTTAGGTAAGTTGAATAGTGCATTAACCCCTTCCAAACTCAAGGTACATTGAGAATTGTTCATTTTGAAAGATAATTAATATTTATAAATACAGCCCATTTTTTCCTCAAAGGATTTTTGACATCACAATAACATAGAAAACAATCACATCCAATAGGATAATAGTAAAGAGAAAAAAAAATGCTTCAAGAAAAGAAAACCCAAGTCCTGGGTCCACAAAGTAAGTATAAACCAATTACCTAGGGAAAAAAGTTTATTCTTCATATACTTAGCCTGCCAGGAATGCATCCTGAGAAAACTCATACTTCATACAAAGAAATGGGCAACATTTTACAGTGCCACAGATTTCATAGTTTTGTTTTGTTTTTTCTAAATCATCCCTTGATACTGACCAATCATACTGCATCATGGTACTACTCAAATACATATATAGATGTATATATCCTGCAGTGAGGAAAACTGGCTCTTCATTAACCAAAATTCACTGAGCCCCTACTTTGTGACATTCATCATTCTAGGTGCTTGAAATACATCAATACACAAAATAGACCCCAAAAATGTCCTTGTGAAATATACATTATAGTGAGGAAAATAGATAATTAAAAAGAAACATAACAAATAGGAAAAACTAGAGTGTTGTAAGTTCTAAGTGTGAGGGGAGATAATAGAACTAGGTAAGGGCAATTGAGAGTAACAAGGTAGACTATTTTAATAGGAAGCAGTTGCTTCCTATTAGTTAGGAAACACCTTTGCTGGCTGTCTCTCCATTTAGCCTCTAGGAATTCCATGGTCTATTAGCCATTGATCTGCAGACCAAAGTTACTCTAGCCTCCTTGTTCAGTAGACGAATTGTATCCTTCTCGCCTTCCATGGTAAAGTGCAAGGTGAGGCTATTTTCCTCTAGCAAAGCAGAGAACTGCTTCTGCTGGCCTGAAGGATTCAATGACAACTGGGGGTTAAAAGTTTTCAAATATATCACTATCTCCTTTCCTATCAGGTCATAAGTCCTGCTTCTCCATCAGGATCCTGACTTTAGCATAAGATCCTTGCTAGAAGTGCATTCAGACTCTTTTGTACCTCTGCCATTCTTGTAACAATTTGGGGGCCTGATTTTATAGTATATTAAGCCCTCTAGATGCAGGAGATCAGAATTTCTTTAGATACTTCCATGGAAGCCTTCTGGATTTCATAACTGATCTAAGACTAACTGTATCCTTTATCAAGGCCTCTAAGTCAGTTGAAAAACCAGGTAACTCTACATTGGTTATGACTGCCATGCCCCTTTTTTTTTCGGGTGCTAGAGCTGTTGTAAAAGCCAGCACTTTTCTCCCTGCCAACCTGACCAGGATGTCAGTCCACCGCAGTGATAGTCTAGGAAATTGTGACAGTTCAATACACCAAAGATTTTCCACAACCTACTTATTACGAACAATTGGGTCCTTGTCTTCTGCTGGCCAAGGGATAAAACACCAAAATCATGTCCTAAAAGCCTGTTTCTAGAGCCAAGTCTGTTGCAATCGTCTTAGTCAGGGCTTCCCTAAAAATCTGACCCTAAGATAAGAGCTTATATATCAGAAGTTGGAAAAAATCCCAGGAATAACTGGGAGCATGTGGAATATGAGACACAAAAGGGAGAGAAGCCAACAAAGGGTATATGAATGAGAGAGGCATTGCTGCGGACAAATAGGGGTCAATCTTACTGTGAATTCTCTAAGAACCCACGGAACAGACCACAGACCCATCACACTAGAGGATGAGTAGTTGGGGTATTTTTCCACTGAATTCTATCCCCCTTGGTTGTGAGATTCCTTGGAGTAGTTAGCTTTTCTGCTCAAGGTAGACTGTGGCTATTGTGGTGACGTAAGTTTCAGAGAGCTATAGAATTCCTTCAGGAAGGGAGGGAGAGAGTTGTAAGCCCTTGTGAGATTAAGTTGTCAGCATGCATGCCGGACAGTCTACTACAGCAACAGTTATCTTTAAGTGGGCGAATGGATTATGGCCCAGGGCAGCAGTAGAATCTGCAGAATAGCTTATACTCTAAATTTAAACATGCACTCTTAACATAACAAAATTTAGTATTTTGCAATACATTTCCTTTTCTCCAGGACAACATAAGGACTTTGGAACATCTTAAGTCCATTTATTCAATTCAAAATATATAAGCTATTGCTGTGATTAATGATATTAAGCCAGAAATATATTAAAGCCCATAAAAATTGTTGTTGTTGTTTTAACCACGCAATATGCATTAGATTTGTACCTTCACATTTAGCATCCTTTTTCCCCCATTTCTGACTTCTCATCTGGGACTATGTTCCTTCTACTTAAAATATATTCTTCAGAATTTTCCTTAGTACATACAGCCTGATAGTAACTAATTCCTTTCTTGTACTATTGTTGATTTGAAAATGTCACTTTGCATTCATTTTCAAGGGTGTTTGTGCCACTGTGTATAAAATTCCAGTTCTGAAACTTGTTTTTTTCTAGTACATTGTAAACATAACTCTTCTGCCTTCTGATTTCCAATGTTGCACTGGAGAAGTAAACTCTCCTTGTAACCACTGTTTATTTAAAGGTAATCTCCTCTAACTGCTTTAAAATTTGTCTTTGGTTTTCTGGGGTGTCACTGTGTGTTTAAGAGAAGACAGAAATTTTTTCCCACTTGTGACTCATTGGGCTTTTAAAATATGAAGATGGGTGTCTTTCATCTATGCTAGAGTACTTTCAGATACTTTCTCATCAAATATCATCTATTCTAGTCCCTCCTTTCTTCCTTTCTGAGATTAAATGAAATGAATATTAGATATTCTCTCTGAATCTTCTAAGCTGTTTATCCCTCATCTGTATTTTTCATCTTTATATTATTTATACTTCTTTCTGAATAGTTTCTTCTGATCTATTTCTAGTTAATTAATATCTATCTCTTCATTTTCTTTTAAATCCATAAGCTTAATTCTTAAATTATTTTATCATAGTTTTATATCATTTTTATTTGTTTTCTTTTTAAATTGCCTATTTTTAAGAAGACTTTGTTTTTTTAGAGCATTTTTAGAGTCAGAGCAAAATTGAGGGGAATGTGGAGAGTTTTCCAACATGCCCTCTACACCCACACTTGCATAGCTTTCTCCACTATCAACATTCCCCACCAGAGTGGTATATTTGTTACAAGCTGATGGACTTCCATTAACACATAATTATTCAAAGTACATAGCACACATTAGGGTTCACTTTTGGTATTGCACCTTCTATGGGTTTGGACAAATGTATAATGACAAGTATCTTTCATCATGATATCATACAAAGTATTTTCACTGCACTGAAATTCCTCTGTGTTCTGCCTATTCATCCTCCCCTTTGCCCCACAACGCACGGCAACCACTGATCTTTTCAGTGCCTCTATAGTTTTACCTTTTCCAGAATGTCATATAGTTGGAATCATATAGTATGTAGTCTTATTAGGTTGGCTTCTTTCACTTAGTACTATACATTTAAGGTCCCTCCATGTCTTCTCATGGCTTGATAGCTCATTTCTTTTCAGTGCTGAATAATGTTACCTTATCTATGTGTACTACAGTTGGTTATCCATTTACCTACTGAAGGGCATCTTGGTTACTCCCACATTTTGGCAATTATGAATAAAGCTGATATGAACAACTTTGTGTAGGTTTTTTTTTTTTTAAAGATTTTATTTATTTATTTGAGAGAGAGAATGAGAGAGAGAGCACGAGAGGGAAGAGGGTCAGAGGGAGAAGCAGACTCCCTGCAGAGCAGGGAGCCCGACATGGGACTCGATCCCGGGACTCCAGGATCATGACCTGAGCCGAAGGCAGTCGCTTAACCAACTGAGCCACCCAGGCGCCCCTGTGTAGGTTTTTGTATGGACATAAATTTTCAACTCCTTTGGGTAAATATCAAGCAGTGTGATTGCTGGATTTATGCTAAGAGATGGTTAGTCTTGTAAGAAACTGCCAAACTGTCTTCCAAAGTGGCTGTACCATTTTGCATTCCCAAGAGCAATGAATGAAGCTCCTCCTGTTGTTGCCCATCCTCACCAACAGTTAGTGTTGTCAGTGGTTTAGATTTTGGCCATTTTAGGAATATACTGGCATCTCCTATAGTATTTTTATAGTTTCTAGTTTCCTGCCAAATTATTCAATCTTACCCCTTACTTTTTTAAAACCGTAATTAGAGTAGTTCTTTTCTGGTCTGAGTCTGAGACTTCCACAATCTCATGTCTTTGTGGATCTGTTTCTATTGTATGTTGTTTCTGATGTTTTGTACCTGCTTTGTCACTTTTAATTGTATAATATAAGTTTTATTTAATAAATTATTTGGTAGATGATTTTGATATCTAAAATAATGGTAGCGTCTTTCACAGATTATCTGTGATAGCTTCTGAGAGTTGTTAGAGAGACTTGGGGTTTCCCTGACCCTAAGTGATAAAATTCTGGCTGCAAGTCCCTATAATATCTGATTTCCTTCTAGTTCATACTTTCTTGAATGCATAGTTCTTCATGAAACCAGTGTTAACTGGAGGTCGGTGTATCCATCCTCATCAGAATCTGAGGATCATCCTGGATCTATGAGACCACTAAAGGAACAGGTTAGTTTTGCAGTGGCTCTTTCAGAATGGGAAAACAATCCCAAAGCAAAAGCAATTTTGAGCAGCTTCTCTGAGTTGTCCAAAATCTTGGCCTGACTATTCCTCATTATCTTACAAGCTCTTTGCTACTTTCAAAAAGATGTCTTTTTAAAACTTCGACCAGGTTCTTCAGTTTTTCTGAGAACTGGTTTGGGCCAACCAGCTATTACTGGAAGTGAAATTCTCAAAATCATGTGTTTTTCATTTTGATCAGAGAGCCTTTCATATGAATATTTTTATTAAGCCAATATCCTTTAATAAGAGAAAAGATTAATAAAATTCTAAAAATACCTAAAGAAATACAGAGTTTCATTTACTTGCAGTCACTGTATGGCTGATGCTAAGACACAGCAGAAAAAAATAAATATACTACTACTTAAGTATAGAAAGAGTAATTTTTACGGAGAAATAATTGACATATAACACTATATAAGTTTAAATAAGTGTAAACACTATATAAGTTTATATAAGTGTAAAATGTGCTGATCTGATACATTTATATATTAGCTAATATCTCTATCACATGAGACAATTATTTCTTTTTTGTGCTGAGAACATTTAAAATATAGTCCATTAGCAACTTTGAAGTATATAAATACAGTATTGTTGACTGTAATCACAATGCTGTACATTAGGTCTCCAGAACTTAGTCATCTTCTAACTTCAAGTTTGTAACTTTTGACTAACATTTCCCTACTTCCCCCACCCCGCAGTCCCTGGTAACCATCATTATACCCTCGCTTTCTGCAAGTTCAGCTTTTTTCGATTCCTCATATAAGCAGTATCACACAGCATTTGTCTTCCTCTGTCTCACTTATCCCAGTTAACATAACGCCCTCAAGTTCCATCTATGTTGTTGCAGATGGCAGGATTTCCTTCTTCCTTGTGAGTGAATATATATTACTTATTATTATAGATTACTACATATATATATATATATATCTCACATCTTCTTTATTCATTCGTCCATTAACAGATAGGCTATTTCCATATCTTGGCTTTTGTGAATAATGCTGCAACAAACATGGGGGTACAGATATCTTTTTGATACCCTGTTTTCATTTCTTTTGGATATGTACCCAGGAATGAGATTGTTGGGTCATATGGCAGTTCTATTTTTAATTTTCTGAGGAACTTCCATACTGTTTTCCATAGTAGCTGAACTGATTACATTCTCACCACTAGTGCACAAAGGTTCCCTTTTCTCCATATCCTTGCCAACATTTGTTATCTCTTGTCCTCTTGAAGATGGCCATTCTAACAGGTATGAGGTGATATCCATTATGGTTTTGATTTGTATTTACCGGATGATTAGTGATGTTGATTTCGTGTACCTCTTGGCTATTTGAGAGTTATTACTAAATTTATCTACTGCCATTCCCCTCTGAAGCTGTGCTTTGTCAACTTTGGAACTAATCAAACATTCATTTGTAAATCCTAAATCTCTTGTTCAGGTGTGAAATGTATAATTATTCCACTGAAATGACCAACTCTGCTCCCTGTACAAGACAGAGTGAGCAAGGGCCTTAGAGAGAAGAAACCTAACAGAATATCCTTAGCTTTAAATATACAAAAACACTCTTAGACTCTAAGTAAATATGTAATGTTAGATTCATCCAAGAATATAGGGCTGTCTTCATTTTAAGAAGAAATTGCTGTCATTATTATTGTTACATTTACAGATCTCTGGACATCTGCAGCCAGGCAGAATGTGACAATCTGCCTGGTGGGATTACAGCATATAAAAGGGACAGCCTTGTGAGCAGTCATAATGAATTAAGACAGTCCACAGAATTTGCCCCCAAATATTTCCTTTACTGATATTCCATGGGTCATATTTTATTTCTTCAAAGCACTAGATTAGGGGATGAAAGTCATAAGTATTGTCTTCAAACTATTAATGTGCTTTTGTCCCTATTAAGTATATTTACATAGACAAATTTGTCTGATTATCCACAAGGTGCAAAGAACTGGCCTGAATCAAAAAGTTGAGGAAGTTTCACTTAGAGAAGTCAACATGACAAGGGCATGTTCAAAGATTAAGAAAAGGGAGTTATAGGTGAACACAATAGACCAGAGAAAGAAAGCTCAGCATCACCCAGTCCCTCATTTCTTCATCAATTTTTCCATGTGAAACTGTGTGAATGGGCAGAAAATCAGTGAAGATAAAGAAAATGTTCTGAACAAAGACTAAAAGTGTTAAGGTAATAGAACCATTGGTGGTTTGCAAGGAATTAAAAGTGGGGAATAGAGAAGAAAGCATGACAATTCAACGACAGAGGAAGAAGGCATATTAGACGGTTTAATATCTTTTGAGCCCTCATGATGAAGAGTAACAATATCATTTACAAATACAGCAAAGTCACTTTGGGGAAATAAAATAAGGAGCAATGATTTTAGTTTTGGAAAATGTGAACTTTGTAGGATATCCATTCTGCAATGAATTAAGAAATGAGGATCTGCAGTTGGGACAAGATGTTGATGATATGTGTGCGGCAGACATACACATATACATAGAATGTGAGAGTACATCACTTTAAAGGAGCCATGTCAGGAAGAAAGAAAACAGAGCTAAAGATGATGGAGTGACTCCCAACTCAGACTTTGATTCCGGGGAACATGACCTAAGACAGACACCTTGTGTGGGCAGAGTAAAATCAAGAAAAAGGTGGAGCAAAAATTGTCAGAGAGATATGGCTATATCCTAGAAATGGTGAGAGAGAGAGAGAGAGAGAGAGAGTCTTGATTAAGAGGAGAAAGTCACTGGTGTCAAAGGTCGTTATAAAAGACAAAAACAAAAGTTAATTAGAAATTTTGGATGACAAAAATTTGAGAGTACAATTTCATTAGGGTAGTATAGATACCTTTTCCCAAGAAATTTTGATGTAGAAAAATGGAAAGAGGGTGCCTGGGTGGCTCAGTCGGTTAAGCGTCTGCCTTCAGCTCAGGTCATGATCCCAGAGTCCTGGGATCGAGCCCCACATCGGGCTCCCTGCTCTGCGGGGAGCCTGCTTCTCCCTCTCCTCCCGACTTGTGCTCTATCTCTGTCTCTCTCTCTCAAATAAATAAATAAAATCTAAAAAAAAAAAAAAAGAAAAATGAAAAGATTTTGGATGATTGCTTGAAGAAATGGGAGGATCCAAATCCCTCTATTCAAAGCTTATGTGTAAAACAGAAAATCAAATGAAAAACAAGAACACAGAGCACTACTGCTTTGGAGTAGTCACTAGAACAACTCCATAACATTCATGCCTTCTTCAGTACCATCTCTTTCTCTCCTCTCTCCTCCACTGGTTTAGAGGAAGAGTAAGGAATTTTAGGGAGAAATATTAGGGAGATTAGAATAAAATAAAAAGTAAGAGGTGTGAAAATTCTGAGAGGATTTATGTGTGACAGGGATCTGAGCCTCACTTAGTTTGGATATTCTCAGAGATATAATGGAAAGGCCCTTGGAATACCTATAATTCCGCCTAAATTACCTCATCAAGCTAGGATGTAAGGTTAACTTTAAATTAACCTTTACTAAGGTAGAATACGGAAATCTAGGTAGAAATGGTGATCTCCACCCTTCGAAATAGAAACAAAGGAACAAAGTCAAATGTATCTTTCAGGTTACATATATCTCAAATGGAAGTTAGAAACAATAGTAAGTTCTTTATACCTTTCTTCGCTCTTGTTTCTTATAACCTATGACCATGCAGCCCAAATGAAAAGGACTGACATGCTTAGGACACAGGGACTTCAGAAAAGGGGCTGCTGAACAGCAAGGTTTGGAGAAGAGCCTCTATGATATATCACATATTGACAACTACCAAAGGGAAGGGGAGCTTGGTGCAATGTTGGGGCCAGGGACCGGAGAGGCTCCTAAAAAGAAGATGGTGTGTCACTGGTCTAAATTGAAAGTTGAGTACTAGGCTGAAGCACTTAAAAGTGGAGTTATGAGGCCCTAGCTGGTCTTGTTGACAGTAGGGAGATAAACAAACAAACAAACAAAAAACAGAGGGGCAATGCCAGAAAAATTGTTGTGCTTGGTGACCATCTAGATATGAAAGATACTTTCAGATACTGAGAAAAAACATCAACGAAGAATGAAAACCTTCATATCCTTGCATAAAGACAATTTTAATTTAAACACAGTTTGGTGATGAGTTTGTTTTAATAGTACAATATGATAAACTATAGCCAATATTCTCATGAGTTCTATCTAGATATTTTTCTACATTTATATTTTGAGGGGGGTTTGGTTGTATCTATAGAACATGAGAAAACATGAAGAAGGAAGTGCAAAGTTGGAAAGTTTCAAATCCGGAACTTCTTTAAGGAAATTCTGTAAGTGAAAATTTGGAACTATGGTGTTTGTTCCATGGTCAGGCACTAAATTTGTTTAAAATCATATGGACTTGTTTTAGAATGTATAGGGTCATTCCTAGTGCTATAAAACCAGTAAGATTTCATCAGTAAAACTGTGGATACTATTAACTGATTTGAATATAGATGAGCACAAAGGCCTTAAGAGTTCATGAGGAGTAGTATTTCCCTTGCACTGATTTTTTTTTCTTTCTTAGAGAAAAAGAATTATTTTTGAGTATAATAAAAACATTATCAGCTACATTTTCTTTTTTATACAACAGATGTTCTAAGGGCTCAGAGGACAGTAGTTACCCCTGTTCACCTCTTCACCACATCACCATTAGCCACTCCAAGACTGCCCTGGATAATGCAGAAGAGGGTCAAGGGCAGAGCTTCTGAATTCACCATGAATTGATTCACTCTCCCAGCTGAACACATCTCTCCTGCCTCTAGGACAGCACATCAGCAACAAGGAATTATTGCAACCATGGCTCCCCCCTTAATGGCCCAGGCTTGGGATTCAGCCCTGCCCCAAAAGATGCAGGAGGGTGCAATGAAGGTAAGATGAAGCAATCTTGATATTCTTCCCCAGAGCAAGAATGCAGATAAGGGGCAAGGATGAAATGCCTGAAATACAACTGACAATATACCATCAGAAAAAAGACAACACTAAAGTGAATAAGCATAAATTGATTACAAAGGCTGTCATTATTAGAACCCACAAATGAATTCTATTTGTAATTAGGAAACAGATTATTTAATATTTAAAGTAAGTGACTGAGTTCACATTTTATTTAGCAGAAGAGTATCACTTTCTCTCTCTCATAGAGGCCTCTCAATAATCAATTTTAAAATAACCAGTGTTCTTCCTCTAGTCTAAGGGATCCATTATCCCTTAGTAGTACGGAATAATGCGGTATGATTATGATTGTATGATTCTGACCTGTTTCATAGCCCCCTTAAGTAAATTCTTCACTGTATGCCAAAAGGATCAATAAAACAACAGTGGCTGGTACTAGAAGGGTAGGCTCATGGCTATGAAAGCAAGAACTCCTTGATGAGATGGCTGCTCTCCTACTCTGGCAGGTATATCCACTCCCTAGTGGACCATGGACTTTATAGTTAAACCTAAGGGATAAGAGAACAGGAGATTTGGAAATGTCATTGTTTGAGGAAACCTCCTTTATACTTGATTTATACATGTAGATGGACATGAATTAAGATAATACACTCTTGTATTCCCTCAACTTCCTTATTCTGTATCCCAGATAAGAAGTGAACAGGGGTGGCTTCATAAATTTGTATCCTGTATACTTGCACAGGGATCCACACTTAGAAGGGCTCATATTTGATTCAATGCTCTACTGTTACCATCTTAAAGTTCATAAAAATTTTTGAACAAGGGGTTCTGCATTTTCATTTTGCAATGGGGCCCACAAGTTAAATAGCCAGTCATGGGAGTGGAGTTGCGGAAAGTGTTAAATTTGGGAGCAGGAACCATGTTATTAATTAGCTCAACCCTTCTCTCCTCCTCTCTTTGGGATCAGCCCACTTGGAGAGCATCTGGTTGGATCGATTCTCCACTTGTAGGAAGCTTAGTGGTAAAGAAAATATTCTTGTGGGCAAGATTATGGTTTTCCAGGCTGTCTCTGATGGGGTGGATAGGTCTGCCTAATTCCGGGGCACATATTAGTCATGTGCCTAAATCTTGTTTTCCATTAGTGCTGTTACTATTGAAACTGATACTTTTATTTCTCTCTACCTAATTTTTTGTGTATCTCTCGTTTGGTTTAGAACTCAGGCAGGTGATAGAGTGGTTCAAACACCAATGAGAACTACATGTCTTTGACAGAAAGCATTTTCCATCTACTGAGATGGTTGGCCGCCTTTCAGGAGTGAAGTATTCAGTTACAGACCCTTGTTCTTGATGGGGAAAAGATATGCAAGAATGGCAAATGTGGTCAGTAAAGAAGTACACACAGATCCCTATGCTCAACAGTTTCTGCCCTACCACTCAAATCGAGATTTGCTTAGGTTAATGAATACCATCTTTTAAACTTTAAATATACCTTGAAGGAGTAAGTTCATGAAATCTTCATAATGTGGTCTTACTTTAATAAGATTTGTATCCTTCTAACTGAGATAAACCAACACGGTGAACCGGCAACTTTAAGTAGAAAAAAATACATTTTTAAATAGTAAATGGGAAGTATAATGTTCCTGGGAATCAGGGAGAGGGTCTTCATAAGATTGGGAAGGGAAGATGATCAAAAGGAGAAGACAGCCAACCCTGCAATTTTTCCTAGTGCCCTAGCAATCTTGGCTTCCTACCCAAATCCCCCAAGTCCCTGAAAATCAACTCCTTTGAGAGCTTTTCTACTGTTAACACAGGTGGACAATAGCATGAACTACAGAAAAATCAATCAGCAAACTTCTAAACTAGCTGGTACCATCAATCATCACCCAGAGTGTGATGCATTAAACACTACTACTTTCAGAATATCAAGGCTCTGTTTTCCCTGTGGGCTATGCATCTTCTTTGGCCAATGATAAGGTCAGGATAAACAATCCAAAAAAAAAAAAAAAAAGGCTACTAGGAAATCTTAGAATGACTACAGGGCATGAAGAGAGCCCATATTGTCCATTTCCTAGCCTTGGCTGGGGCTTTCATCCAAGAACTGATGATCTGTAGCACTGGTGAAACAATGTGGATAAGCAATCACATAATTGTTTTTATTTAGATTTATCTAATCAATCAGCAGGGGAATACCAATTCAGCATCCCTCAAACAATTTTACACATAAGCCCTATTCACTGACCCTATGTCATCAGTATTTTCATCAAGAACCTTCACACACTCTTTAGAGGAAGCCATAGCTTTAAATACTCTTGAATTCATTTACTCTAAATTTTTCCTCATAATGCTATTACCATAGAGTGGGGTCCTTCGATAAACTCATCTGGAATAGCGCTGTGTGCAGCTCTGACCAAAGATTCAAGGCTATTTGGTCATGTGCCTTTTTGTTCTTCGTTAAAAGGATACAACCCATTCCACACATCTAACAGTTGTCTTGCTTTCTCTCTCTTTCTCCACAAAACTCTTTCCTTCAAGTTGGGCAAATCTGCACAATTTCTACTGAGTAACAAACTGAATCTCTTGATGCCTTTCCATCCTGTGTATATCACACATCTAAACATCTTTGCTAAACATATATTACCTTTTTGTTTGCTTCTATCTTTTTATGAAAATAGCTTTACATAAAATGTAACAAGTCAAATGACTGACAAATATAAAGAAGAGTTATTTACCTCAAATTGTACTTTTATGAAACTGGTTGTTTCCTCTCTGGTTACCAACCTCAAAAATATGGTGCCAAAATCAGCCAAACAAAGTCTCCTCTTTGCAGTGAGGCTCATTTCTGTCTGGTTGTGCTGTACATTATAAAAGTATATATTCTAATGTCAAAATTCACCTTAAAAGACAAGTGCTTTCCAATAAGTCAAATGAATGTTTCTGTATCAACACAGTTCCTTTCCAGAATGTGATCAAAAGGGGCCATCATTTGGTTTCAGAGATACACCACAGACTCTCTGGTATCCCAAAATTATCTCAGCGCTATCCCAGGTTCTTATGACTATTAATGAATAGCTCCAGTTGGAGGACAGAGCACTCCCAGTGGAGAGAAGGTGGTCACTGTGCATACAAAAGTGAGTAGAGACCACGAAGCTCTCTCATGGCTCTTTGCAGTGGGTTGATTAGGGACACACTGAAGACATCAAGAGCTACATTTAACCACTGTGAAAACCTCTTCCAGTCTTATTGCTCCAAATGGGAGCTAAAACTGACTTCAGGAAACTAAGGTGATAGCTGGACATACCTAGATGATTTATTAAAATAAAAGCCAGAAATTTCAGGAAAAAAACAGGTCAGATTCCTTTTGTATTCGTTTCCTGCTGCTGCATAGCAAATTGCCACACTGTTAGTAGACTAAACATTCAATAAATTTATTATCTAACAGTTTCTTTGGGTCAAAAGCCTGGCACATTTTAGCTGGATCCCTTACTCATGGTCTCACAAGGCTTAAGGGAAAATTCTGGCCCACTGTATTCTCATCTGGAGAATCAATTAGGAGAAGTTCTGCTTCCATGCTCCCTCGCGTTATTGGAAGAATTTGTTTCCAACTGAGGTCCCTATTTTCTTGTTAGATGTCAGCCAGGAATTATCCTGAAACAACTAGAAACCAAACTCAAGTCCTTGCCAGGGGGCCTCCTTCACTGGCTACTCACAGCATGGCTATTTGCTCCCTCAAGGTCAGGAGGAAAATGACTGACTTCTATTTGTGACCTATAAACTCTCTTTAAAACTTTCACCTGATTATGTTAGGCTTAACCAGGATAATCCCCCTTTTGATTAACTCAAACTCGACTGATTAGGGACCTTAATTAAATTGGCATAATCCCTTCAACCTTTGCCATATAATGTAAACTAACCACTGGAGTGATATTTCTTTTATGTATAGATGGTATTTTCATGTACACATTGAAGGGAAGGGGATTCAGGGCATGTATGCCAGGGGCTCAGAAACTTAGGGCCCATGTTACAATCTTGCCTATGACATCTGTATACAATTAGTCTCCTAGCATTTCACGACTTTTAAGAAAAAACAAAAATAGTATGCCTACCTCTGTTACCTATAAACTTGATCAAGTGGTGTGCTTAAGGTCTGTAAGTGTTGGAAGTTTGGGAAAACAGCCATCATTATTTCTCTTTCTTCTGGCTTCCTAACCGATGTGAGAAGAAAGAGACAAGAACTAAGAGGGACCAAAATCTAGCAAAATTACCAAAGGTGAAACTAGCTGGGAACATAGCAGGGTCTCCTTATCTCCTTTCTTGATTTAGACTTTGTTATTCCTAGTCTGTTATGGGAGTAGAGCAGGGGGAGTTGGAAGGTAACAGAATGCTAAAGCAGACTCTCTCTTTTCCACATGAAGGGAACTCACCTGTTCTGCTGATATCTAAAAGAGAAAATGAGACCAGAAAGAGATGGACCTGGCTTGGCTTGGTTTGAACTTCTAGGCAGTGGGTCTACTCTCTAGTTAACAAGGCTCATTGGTCAGCATAGACTACGTTGTGATGCAGGAACAAGAAATGACCATGCCTTAGTGGTTAACATACCCAGGGATACTTCTTGTTCATGCTACAAGTCTAACACCGGTGAACAGGGTTTTTCTATTTATCAGTCACTCGGGGACCCAGGCTAATGGAAGCCTTTTCTGGACCTGTGCTTCTTCAATCACTGCAGGAGCAGTCAGAGGAGAGCGGTGAATCACCTCCTGGCTCTTAACATTTACAGTGCAAAGTAAAACACAGGATGCTTCTGCTCAATTTTTATTGACCTGAGTAGGTTACATGGCCATAGTGGGAGGCAGGAAATACAACCTACCATGTGCTTTAAAGGCGAGAGAACCACAAATATTGGTGGACAGCATTAAGAGCCACCACACACGGCTTAGTGAATGTCAGTCCTCTCCCATGGACAGCACTAGAACCAAGGAAAGCCCCAAAGGTATTTACTCTGATACTGTCCCCTACAAGAGAGTAGAATATGTGATCTCTATTGGAAATGTGGAAAAACGAAATATAACCACTCCCTCTTAATAGTAAGTACAGGCAACAGAAAATGCTATGAGACAGCCCCATACTGCCACACCTCACCTTTGTGGACATTGCTTCAGGGAGAAACTAGCAAATGCAACTCTCTCAGGCTGCCTTGCAGGCAGCTGACAGTGGTCCTAGCCCCACATGATAGGCTCCAAATAGGAAGAGGGAGACGGTGCCTGCCACATTTTAGGAGACTGCCTTCAAAATCAGGCTGCGTGTCTGGAGTTGCTGTGCCGAACAGGATCTGTGAGCTGGCTCTGTGCTGGGTGAGAAGTGTAAAGCCTGGTGCCAGAATGCGAGTGCACATCAAAATCCTGGCACGGGTGCTCTTTAGAAACGGACAGAAGACCAACTAACATACGGCTCATTCTTCTCACGTCATAAATGGAAGGCATTAATCACTGGGAGGCCTCCCAGAAATTAAAGTTCATCTATTGGTTATGGGGTGTCAAAAGGCAAATGTGGAGTGTTTTAAATTTGCTTAGTTTTCCTGTGATATAAAATACAGGTTTCAAATGCTGGCTTTATCATCAAAACAGCCTCCTGGCCCTGCCAAAGCTAACATAAAGAACCCAGAACTCCACACAGGTTTCTCATTTATAGCATAATTTCCTCCAAAGACAGCTATTTTAAAATGTAGATTAACCCTTAATGTCTAAATTTTCCAAACTGAAACTTTAAAACAATGAAGTCCCATCTGCCAGCACTGAAAAGCCAAGGGGCAAAGGAGTCACCTATGGCTCTCTACAGTGAGGGCCGGAGTCCACTGCCTGACCTGCTGACTCTCCGCTTATCGTCAGGTGCCACCCTCCACCCCTGGGTGGAGGCAACCATGGAGAGGCAACTGTGGTGCTCTCAGGCATGAATTATAATCATCTGATCAAAGAAGAAAGGAGTTCATAATCCGTTTTTCTTCTTTGAGAAAGTCCTCAAGTGAGTGTGTATCATGACCACCTAAGGGAAACAATGCAACCAAAGCAGTAACTCCTTAAAAGTGATCATCATCCATTCATCAGACTAGTCTTCAGGGTGTAAATATGAATACATGCAAACCAATGACTTCACGTTCATCTCCAAAATGGAATTCTATATTTCTTGATCTAGCCTAGTAACTCTTGCTTAAGGAAGGAGCGATAGTCTAAGGTGCCACAGATCGGGGTGCCTTGCTGGCTCAGTTGGGAAAGCATGTGACTCTTGTCTCAGACTTGTGAGTTCAAGCTCCACATGGGCATAGAACCTACAAAAAAAATGAATAAATAAAACGTTTTTTTAAATACAAAATAAAAAATAATAAAGAGCTGCAAATGGGTGACCTGTGTATGTCCGTGTGTGCGTATGTGAATGTGTGCACTTACCTGCACAATGTCATTACAAATTAAACCTGAATGACATTATGTGAGGCATAAACTCTCAATTTTCTACAAACCTCACCAGTCTTTATCATCTCTCTCTCTCTTTCTTTTTTTTTTTTTTTGAGAGGGAGAGAGAGAATCTCAAGCAGGGTCCACACCCAGCACCAAGCCTGATGTGGAGCTTGATCTCACGACCCTGGGAGCATGACCTGAGTGGAAATCAAGAGTCAGACACTTAACCAACCAGCCACCCAGGGGCTGATAGTCCTTTCATCTTAAAGTCTGACTTACTCAAAATGATACTTGTTCTAGTAATATAGACATTTGCTATGCATGTCCCACTTTATTTTTTTAATTAGTTAAGCAACATTTTTATTTTTTGGTATGTTAATAAATTTTATTTTGTGAATCATACATGTTACATATATATTTAACTTACAAAATAGTAAACTTATTAAAATCAGTTGGTTTATTTCATTCCTACAATTTTAACAAATGGTGAAATAATCTTTTTTTTCATCATGGTAAGTGTACTCTTTAATCCCCATCACCTATTTCCCCTATCCCCCCATCTCCCCACTGGTAACCATTAGTTTTTTCTCTGTAGTTAAGAATCTATTTTTTCATCTGTCTCTCTCTCCTTTTGTGTGTATGTGTGTGTTCTACTTATTTTTTTTTTAAGATTTTATTTCTTTATTTGTCAGAGACAGAGAGAGGGAGAGAGCACAAGCAGGGAGAGTGGCAGGCAGAGGGAGAAGCAGGCTCCCCGCCAACCAAGGAGCTGATGTGGGACTCAATCCCAGGGCTCTGGGATCATGACCCGAACCGAAGGCAGATGCTTAACTGACTGAGCCACCCAGGTGTCCCTGTGCATTCTACTTTAAAGGAACTTATAAAGGAAGACATCGGCACATAAACATGCCCCAGAATTGTGTTTACCTTTGAGAGCTTACTGAACTAAAGACAGAGTAAAGATAACACTCCATATGCAAAAATGCAAAGGACTAGTCCTTATGTTCTTGTTTGGACCATTCCCACAGCATGAAATTTCATCTGTGAAATGGAATAACACTGTGTTGAAGTTGAGCACAACAGACATGAAGGATCTAAACCCAGGGCCTGGCACACAGTAGGCACTCTATAAGCACCAGCAAGGATGGTGATGATACTTAAGCTGCAAAGGTAGTTGTAAGCAGAGAAGTGACTAAGAGCTAGGCTTTCGTGTCTGCTATTTGACCTGGGTTCAAATCCCTGTTCCACCATTTACCAGTTGTGTGGCTTCATAGGGGCATGCATTGTAGAATGAACAGTGTGTGAGGTGTTCCAAAGGAGAGGAGTAATTAGAAGAGACTTCACTGACAAAAGAAGAAATAAGAGCACTTAGGAGGACCAGTCTCTAAGGTTTAAGATTTAGAGGCATGAAATTAACAGAAATCCAAGAAAGATAAAATTTTTAAAAAGAAAGGTTATTAATACCACCAGATCATATTAGATAATAAATAAGATTATTGTCAACAGGCCCATGGAAGCTGAAACAGAAGACTTTAAACCTAGATCCTTTTTTGGTATCACTCTCTAATTTCTACCCTGATGTGCTGTTGAGGTAACACTGGAGTAGTACAGGTTCTTATGAATTCTAAACCGGACTCAGGGTCCAAACACAAAACTAAAGGACTTGGCACAGGGACCCCAAAGACTTTACTTTCCTGAACTTTGCCTGCAGAATCAGACTTTCTCTAGAGAAATCATTTTTAACAGGCACAGAACATAATAAAAAGCTTGAAACTGATTAATAAGTAACAGAGTAATTGCTAGAAAACAACTTCTTCCCTCAGCACTGAGTACTTGCTGATAAAAAATATTTTTTAAAACAGAACATTTGAATACAATCACTAATGAAATGTAAATATTAAATAAGATAAGCATCCATCACAGAATCATCATTATTTATTCTCCATGCTTGCAAATTTATCCTTGCCCTTTATTTCTCTTCCAAATACTTATTTTACTTTTTCTAAAAGTGACTGTCTATCACTGGATTAAATGAAAGCCTTTGGAGAATAGAAGCTGCTGCCACATACCTTTCTTTACACATGCCTCTAGTGAATTCAATTTTTTTTACCTTATTTGGCTTTCCAATCCAGTGAGAAGTAACTTATTTTAAATAAAGGAGGAAATCAACTTACCCTTAAACCCGGAGGTTAATCTCCATGTAAGCCATCTGTGGCATATTTAATTGGTATGGGAAATTTTGCTAGGACAACTTTTGCAGGGGCTTCATCAGATGCTCTTCAGAAAGCCCTCTTGGATTTCATGAAATCTCCACAGTCTTCGTGCTCAAAATAACATCTCTAGGCAAGGGGTTATGTTCATGTGTTGTGAATATAGGGTTTTCAGAGGTTCATATAGAAATATTGCATAAATTTCAGGGGAAGATTTCAGTTCCTAGAATAGGTCCACTTTTTGTACCAAATTCAATAGGTTCCAAATGGTAATTTCATCTAAGTCCTTATTTGGCAAATATTTACTGAGCATTTACCATGAGCAGTATAGGGAATATGAAGATATTAGGTATTAACAACACAGGTCTTCAGGCAGAAGGAAATTAACATTATTGAGGGTCAACTATCTGCTTTACTATTAGATTGAGGATGTTTCTACCAGTACACTAATACAGATAATACAGGGCTGCATATATGTTTCACATAGACTTTGTAGCTATTTAACACATGGTATGAGTTCAAAGGATTGGAAGTCATTTGTGGCCGACCACAGAGGGCATCAGGGAGTAGGTGCTGTTTCTACTTGGAAAACCAAAGATTTTAGTTGATGTCATTGGAGGCTACCCAAGGAGATGGAGATGGTATAAGCAGTCACTAGACTCTGAAAATCTAAATATGTTTAGGGAAGGAGTGTAGTCTAAGTTCCCTAGAAAAAAAAGAATCCTCTAGGGGGCTGTCACAGAGGTGAGTTGGGAGCATATGGGGACATCTTTAATGCCAGTGTGGGCCTTTTTATTAACTTGGTAGAGAGGTGGATGCTATAAAGGTTTGATAATGACATGTTTTAGGAAGATCAGTCCGTCAGAGATGCATATGAAAGATTGGATTAAGAAAAATTGGGGGGTAGTGTGTCCTATTGGAAGACTAACAACTAAATAATCTAAGCATAAAAGGTTAAAAGATTTCAGTAAGATACTGATTTTAAGTTTCAGTATCTGGGATTATAGAGGTAAAATTAACAGAAATAAAGCATCTGAAAAAAACAGGTTGGAAGGGCAGGGTGAGTGTGGTTGTGGGTTGAGTTGGAGGTGACCTCAGTGTGTATATATATATATATATATATATATATAGAGAGAGAGAGAGAGAGAGAGAGAAGTGGTGCTTAACTAGGGCATGTCCTATACACATTCAAGATGAGGCAAGTTCCATCCTATGATCTGCAAGAATGAACAGTATTACAAATTTCCACAACCACCACATACAGCAACACTGATTAGTGGTCTTTGGACATATTCCTCCTTCAAGTTCAACTATGAAATGGAAATAAATTGAACTTCAGTAATTCTTTTGATAAAATTATGAATATTTGCTAACGCCAGAGGAGTGCAGCAGTTGGTTTCATACTTTTCAGAAATGCATAAAAGAAATAAATAGAAAAACACAAGTCTTTCAGGTCTGCTTGATTTGTTATTGTTCAGGGAGAAAAAAGCTGTAATTATTTCATCTAGTTAAAAGAGAGGAAATAGTCTAGGCCTACACTGAATAAACCAGATTTAGCTAAACTATCCAAATAAAAGGAAACGCAATATCATAAGTTAAAATTTTATACTCTGAGCCAAATAGTTTTAAAAATTTCCCTATCCTTGCAGTTTACAAAATATCCAGATGCCAGGTAGAGAGGTGCCTTTCCCTCACTGGCTCCTCATCCTTCCCAAACCCCATATCACCTTCATTCCACCTCCTGCCCCCTCCTATATGGGCAGCACAATAGGAACAATGTTTAGGCTTATTCGTTGCAATATAAATATTTAACATAGTAAGTAGAAGTTTAGCTACATGTCTGCCACTAACTTCACTTGTAGTAATATGATTAAGTTACTGTTTGCTTAATTAACCTCTGGATCTGACTCATCATAAGGATCTCATAGTTTGGACATTTTTAAACAACGAAAACAAGGGTATCAACCTAATGATATGCATAGAAATCACTTTCATGTGTTTATTTGTATAGGTATCATTGCAATGACAAATCCATAGAGATTAAACAAGACTGAACAAAGGATAATTTGCCAGCGCCTACCAACTGAAAAATTGGTCATGCCTATTTTAGCTAAACAGACATGCAAACTAAAGTCATTATCTGGGCAACTAGAGCTTTGAAAAATGCTATAACTACTTGAATATTTCAGGAACCATTTTCTTGGTAGTAGGTATGAATTTTCTGGATAGTTATGACATTTCTCCAACTTTACCTTGTTGTAGATCCTCATCTTTACACTGAAAACCTTGTGTAACACCCCAGACTCTGTCTATTGCATTGTTTCCACTAAACATGTTCAAAAAGTGATTGATCATATATCTTTAGCACTCCAGAGGAATGGAGAGTGAGAAGTAATCTTACAAATATATTGATATTAACTGGTTACAGGAGCTACAATTTTGCTTCAAATGCCTGTCACCAAAATCTCCATCTGAAATCACCCATTTTAGTAAATGACACCATCTTTTTTCTATGACCCAATTCCATAAATATAGAATATAAATAATATCACAAATTCCCATATATGTTTCATTACCCCCATCTCTCCAGTTACACTTTAATAAAGACTTTAATCAACCTACACACAATTTTCAATTGATCTTATTGCCACCACACACTTCCCTCTCTGACTTTTTTAATACCAATTTGCCAAACTAGTCCTCTCAAAAATCTGTTTAATCATGCATTTCCAGAATTTACAATAATTTCCAGTACTTACTATATGTAAATCCATATCTCCAACAATCTGTCCTACCTAAATAATTTTTTCTGCCTACATCATTTTATTTTCCATGACCTGCCAGTATGTGCCTTCAACTCAAGTTTGCTGAGTTCCATTCATATTTTCTGCCTCTTCTCCAACAAGAAATCCCTCCCATCCTTAAGACCCATCTCAAATATGGTTCTCCCTGGAATATTCACTTGCCTTACACACTGCATAAAGTTTCCTCCTACTGTCCATTTCATTTATCCTACAATTTTGGATTCTGCTTTGTGTTATTTTGTAATTCTTAAATGGAATAAGTTCTTTCATACACAAAATCAGTTGCCTTCATAAAGAATAGCATGTTATATTTGTATCTGACACAACTCAAAACAGAAAGGTGATCACATAATGATCATTCAAACCATTAGTTAGATAATTTTAGATCAAACTGGTGCAGCCACTCTGGAAAACAGTATGGAGTTTCCTCAAGAAGTTAAAAATAGAGTTACCCTATGACCCAGCAATTGCACTACTGGGTATTTACCCCAAAGATACAGATGTAGTAAAACAAAGGGGCACCTGTGCCCCAATGTTCACAGCAACAATGTCTACAATAGCCAAACCGTGGAAGGAGCTGAGATGTCCTTCAACAGATGAATGGATAAAGAAGATGTGGTTCATATATACAATGGAATCTTACTCAGGCATCAGAAAGGATGAATACCCACCATTTACATCGACGTGGATGGAACTGGAGGGTATTATGCTAAGTGAAAAAGTCAATCAGAGAAAGACAATTATCATATGGTTTCACTTATATGTGGAATATGAAAAATAGTGCAGAGGATCATAGGGGAAGGGAAGGAAAACTGGGAAGAAATCAGAGAGGGAGACAACCATGAGAGACTCTTGACGCTGGGAAATAAACTGAGGGTTGCAGAAGGGGAGGTGGGTGGGGGATGGGGAACTGGGTAATGGGCATTAAGGAGGGCACGTGATGAGCACTGGGTGTTACACGCAACTGATGAATTATTCAACATTACATCCGAAACTAATGATGTACTATATGTTGGTTAATTGAATTTAAATTAAAAAAAAAAACAAAGATAATTTTAGATCATATGCTACTCAGTCTGATAATGATTTTCCCACTTCCCAAGTCTTATTTTACTAGTTGGCACTAGTCGTTTCATTTCCCTCCATTTGTTTTATATGTGTTAGTTTTTAATTCTACTTTTTTTAACATCATTATTATTTATTTATCCCATTCTTGTTTCCAGAAAATTTCAAGGTGGCTTACAAGAACACATGTTGCTCTTGCTGCACACATTAGAAGTAAACAAGAAAACAAAGGAAGAATAAAAATGCTATCTAAATTCAAATGTAAATAAATAAGATATAACAAAGGGCTTCAGATAAGTGCCATGTTCAATTTTTCAACTGGTTGAGATCACCATATATATTTGATTTCCTTTCTTTGTAAGCTTTAAGAATATCTTCCAATGGGGGCCCCTAGGTGACTCAGTCAGTTAAGCATCTGACTCTATTTCGGCTCAGGTCATGATCTCAGAGTCCTGAGATGAAGCCCCACAATGGGCTCCCCACTCAGCAGGGAGTCTGCTAGAGATTCTCTCTCTCCCTTTTCCTCTGTCCCCATCCCCCCCACTCATTCTCTCTCTCTTTTAAATAAATAAATAAATAAATAAATAAATAAATCTTAAAAAAAAATACCTTCCAATGTATTTGGTTCAGTAGTGGTTTGTTTTAGTATTTTTATTTTTCCCTTGTTTAAATTTTAATAAAATCTGTAATTCCAAAGATTTTAAGAGTCAAATAGTTCTACAAAGTTCATTATGAAAAATAGCAGATACCTACCCCTACTCCCACATTTTTCCCTCCTCGTGGTGACACTTTTTATCTCTTTATCTCTTTAGCTGATTATGTTGTTATTTATCACCATTTATATATGTCTCTCATATGCATTTACTGGTATTTTTAGATGGTCAGTTTGATATAATTCACTATATGTCTAAGTAACATGAATTTTTTTTTCTAATTTTTGAGTGAGTTTTAGGTGTCATTTATTTACTTACATACTACATAAAATTAGCATTCAGAATTCTTTCCTCCCATTCCTTTATTACCCCAACTCAGAATCATTCCATCTATGTCCCACATCACCTTATTTATATTGTAACCTGTTTAGATTAATATCCAAAGTATATATTATTATGACAATAAATTTAACTAAAGCTGATACATATAATAGACTTACTATTTATGCCAGTTTTCTTTTTCTGTACTTTTCCTTATAGTTATCACATATTTCTTGTTTTATTCATTTGTTTCCTTCTACATTTATTTCTAATTCAACTCCAAACTCTTATCAGTTACTGATAGCCTCCACTCTAGAGGTTCAGATGCATCAGGTATGCTATCAATTTCATCTACTTAAAAAGGAAGTTTTCTTGGAGCCTCTGACCTTATTCTTTCTGAGCAGTTTCCATGTACAGGTAGTGCACAACTCTCATTTGGGAGCTTCCCTTCACTACCCATCTATGTTGGTGGATCTCTAGCTCTGCAAATCTCATGTCTTCATTTTTCTTGTTTTTCTCCTTTGACTAGTGGCACACATTCTCCCATCTTATTAGATAAAGAAATACATGACTTGAGAAAGTGAATAGTTGAAAATATCCTTGATTTTCTCATCACTGATAGCTGGGCTAAATGTACACTTTTAATTAGAAATTAATTTTCTTTAGAATTTTGTTGAAGTCAGTTCTCTATTGCCTTTTTTTATTATGTTATGTTAATCACCATACATTACATCATTAGTTTTTGATGTAGTGTTCTACGATCCATTGTTCTCGTATAACACCCAGAGCTCCATGCAGAACATGCCCTCTTTAATACCCATCACCAGGCTAACCCATCCTCCCATCCCCCTCCCCTCTAGAACCCTCAGTTTGTTTTTCAGAGTCCATAGTCTCTCATGGTTCGTCTCCCCCCTCTGATTTCCCCCCCTTCATTCTTCCCCTGCTGCTATATTCTTCTTTTTTTTTTAACATATAATGTATTATTTGCTTCAGAGGCACAGATCTGTGATTCAGCAGTCTTGCACACTTCACAGTGCTCACCATAGCACATACCCTCCCCAATGTCTATCACCCAGCCACCCCATCCCCCCCCCCCCCACCACTCCAGCAACCCTCAGTTTGTTTCCTGAGATTAAGAATTCCTCATATCAGTGAGGTCATATGATACATGTCTTTCTCTATTGACTTTTATCTTTCAATGTTATTCTTGAAAAGTCCAGAGTTATTCTGATCATTTATAGTAGACTTGTATTTTTTTTTTCTCCCTGGATTCATATAATACTTTTTTTTCATTTGTCTCCATAGTTAGGAAATTTTCTGATGGCATGCTTTGGTATGACTTTGCTTTATACCTTTCTTGGTATGACTCTGCTTCATACCTTTATGTAGAAACTCAGGAAACTACTGCAATCTGCAAAAAAAAAATTTCTTGGCTTATTCCAAGAAAACAATGTTTTACTTCCTTGTTTTTCTTTAAATTTCCTATGGAATCCTTATTTTTCAGATATTGGACCTTCTGGGCAGGTCCTCTCAATTTCTTTTCTGTCCCGTTTTTAGTCTTATTGGTATTTTGCTCTACTTTCTGGGCGATTTTCTTAAATTTATTTTCCAATGCCTTATTAATATTTTTTCTCTCAAATTTTACATTTTCAACTGCTCTTTTTTTCTCTGTTTGTCCATTTTTTCGGTACTCTATTCTTGTTTCATGGTTAAAATATTTCCTTTTTTTTTTAAGTTTTATTCTTCTTCATCTGTTTCCTCTCTATCTTTTTCTGATGGTTTGGCTGACTCCTGTACTACATGTCAGAGGCTAACATCGTAATCTTTGGTTGTCTGTCAATATTTGTTAGGTAGTTATACCATTTTTTTTAAAGAGTCATTTATTTATTTGAGAGAGAGAGAGCACTAGCAGAAGGGGCAGAAAGAGAGAATCTCCAAGCAGACTTCCCACTGAGCACGGGGCCCAACACCAGGCTCAAATCCATGTCCCATAAGATCATGACCTGAGCCAAAACCAAGAGTCAGATGCTCAACCAAATGAGCCATGCAGGTGCCCCAATAATGATATCATTTCTGTTTCTCAGTTTCTAAATCCACTTCAAGAAAGGAAGTACAAGTCTTCTGATATTTAAAGATGAAGAGTAAAGGAAAAAAATAACAATGTATATTACATATAACTTTACCCTGATAAATTTGAAAGTCTAGTTGAAAAAAATTAAAGAGAAGTCAATCAAAATAAGCCTTTTTAATAATTAAAGGAAAATAGTCATTTGCTGCAATATTGGTAAAAAGAGAACTTTTTACTCTAAAGGAGAAAAGACGTAAAGAGAAATCAGTTTTCTAGCCGCCAAATAGTTTGCCAGATAAAGAAAGTAGAAATTTTGGGCCCATAGAGTGCTTTCAGAGCAAATGAGATTTGTAGTTCTCTCCAAATGTTCTGTAGGAATTTAGATTAAAGTTAGAAAAATGAAAACCTCATTCACAACTAACTAATTTTAAGGATCTATTAATATCTAGAATCTGCATATTCTTTATGAAATAGGTAGATAGGTAGATACACAAATACATGATTTTACTCCTAAAGAAAATTTATCACATCTCTAGCATATTAGCTAACAAAGAAAGAAAAATAAGCAGAAGATTAGTCATATAAGCACTACAGATAATTATTTTCAAATGACCTTCACATAGAGAGTAAGTTCTAGAATATAAAAAAGCTTAAACTCCTAAAATTTAATAATTATTGTAATTATTATAATTATTATAATTAATATTTTTTAAAAATTGTTACTTGAGACAGATTTAAAAATCATTCTCAAGCCTACAAAGAACCATGACAACACAATTCAAAACCAAACAGAGTTAACAAAAATTTTTAAAAATCACTAAACAATACAAAAAAAAAACCCCAAAAATAGTAAACCATGCAAAAGAATCAAAATTAGAATGGTATGTCTTATCTACTAACACAGAGTTATTCTTGGAGTTGTTCCTTATTTTATTTCTCTTTGAGTCTTAAGCACAGTAAATATGAAAAGACTGAATCCCAAGAGTTACTAAATCCCAAAGAGTTTACAGGTACTAGCTGGAGAATTTTTAAACTTTAAAGTAATGCTTGTAAGAGAAAATAATGTCTTGGATTAATTCAGTTGCATGTGGATTTCTTACCAAAATGTCCCACAAAATTGATGAAAATGAAAATAATCTGAAGCCATTTAATACGTAATTTGAATAAAGAGTTTTACTAAATACATACACATTAAATGCTATAAGAAGCAATAACACTGTACACATTTCTGAGATATGCATTCTTTTATCAATGCATATATCAAATATATAGCACTATATTTTAAAATATGCTAACCTCCAGCACCCTCCTCTTTAAATTTTTCAACTAACTTTAACTTAGAACTTGGTGACTCAGAAGAAGCTCATTGCTAACTAAAAGGGCAAAGGATCCCAGCAAAGTCTAGGCCTGTGACAAAGAGGCTTTCTCTGGTCTAAAAGGAACAGCCTCAAACTCAGTCATCAGGCTGTGTCTTCACTGCCACAGTGAATGCTGTTTTGCTTCAAAGAGTGCTGGGAATGACATGAAAAGCATGGCCATGCTGAACAACAGATAGAGCTGAAGATAAGGTCCTTCTCTGAAAAGAACTGTTTCCAACAAAATACATTCAGTTCATTTGACTGAAGGCTGGGCATTACCATGGAAAGGGAATCATGTTTGAAAGTGAGAGAACTGAATTCTAGTCACATCTTGGTCACTAATTCTAGGACTAAAGCATTGAACCTACCTGTGTGCCAGTTTTCTCATTGTAATGGATTATGGTATATAGTAAATCAGGTTGGGAAGTTGAATGAATTATAGAAGAAACTCCTATTAAACAAGAATAAATTTCAACAGTATACTTCATTGTCCAAAATGTCATTACCAGAGGTAGTCATACTAAAAGAGACATGGTAATGAGAAAAATTAGACGAGGGGAGGGGAATAATGAGGAGGGAAAGGAGACCTACTTGACAGCCAATTGACCTCATTTATGGAGTGTGGAAAGGATGGAGATCATTTCTCAGTCCAACCATTTCTACCATCAGCCATCTGACACTACTAGGCAGAATGTAATTGTTTTCTTTTCCAAGACTATGAAGGTGAAATGATCAGTTAATCAGCCATCTTCAATCTAGATATCTACCTACACATAACTTATTTATTCAAAGATCTCTTTCTCAACTCTTTGGAATAATGTTACTCAAGAAGAAATATTTAGTTTAAACATTTCAAACTAAATTATGAAGTAAAGAAATGTTTTTACTTTGATTTTTCAAGTCTCCTTGCAGACACTGTTAATCTTCAACTTTATACAAAATTCACAGTCATGACTTTTTATCATTTAAATCAAGCGTGCTCAATGTATTTTCATTGATCAAGAAGAAGAGTAGAAGCTATTAAAATGTGACTTTAGGAGGCGCCTGGATGGCCCAGTTGGTTAAGTGACTCTTGATTTCAGCTCAGGTCATGATCTCAGGGTTGTGGGATCAATCCCCACACTGGGCTCTGTGCTGGGCATGGAGCCTGCTTAAGATTCTCCCTCTCCCTCCTCCCCATCTCTCTCTCCCCGTCTCTCTCTCTAAAAAAGAAAAAATGCAACTTTGAAAGAGACAAAAATAGATTCCCCAAAGGATATACAATAAACTTTTTCACAGATTGTTCATAATACCATACTAAACAAGAAAGTATTGTCATTGCAAATATCTGCATGAGAATGCAAAGAATAATTCCACCAGATTTTTACACCAGAATTCTAACAATTCTAGTCATGGAGGTACTGTAAGCCATGACTTCTGTAAATGGTACAATTTTTATTTTTTGTTGCCTCTTTGTTTTGCAATGATATTGGCTATGTGCCTGGTGCTTTTTATAAGTACATTTCTAAGTAATATTTAAATAATTTAGCTTTATTATATGGTATTTACAGGAACAATAATAGATATTCACTTAAAACATTTAATAGTGTATGTAGTCTCTAGTTCCTTCCCCTATCCCTTAATGGTCAATGGAAAAATTACTGTAAAATTTGAGGCATTAATAAATTTACTAGATGCTTCTTTTCTCTTTCTCTAAGGTTAACTAACTTGTTTTTAAATTCAGCATTTGTTAGGTTCTTCAATTCCAAGATTAATTTTTTTTTGTTGCTCTAATGTAATGTTGCATATTCATTTGCAAAACAAAGACACATGGGCAAAAACTTCTGCAATATTGTCTGTCTAGGGACAGCTCTGAGGATTACAATATGCTCAGCTCTCAATTTTTTGAAACAACTTAGGGATGCAATCTTTAGTTGAATTTCAAAATGGATTCTAATTTTTACATGGATCCTTCTGGCAAGGAAATTCTGGGTACCTTAAGGAACTGAAAAAAAAGTATAAGGCATAGATTCTTGAAATCCCCCCTCCATCTAGATGAAAATGAGCATAGGAAAACATACTGTGATAATCCAAAACATTCATTATGAAAATCATGTAAGATTTGAAACTCTCTCTGCAAGCTGCATTTGATTACAAACTTCTCTTGGGACTATGCCTAGGTATTCTTGGGCTTGTGACCAGACTACATTGCTTAGCTTACCAACCATTACTGAACATGATTTAATATCACTTAACTCCACAAGACCTATACTGTGGAAAAGTCCACATTTGGCACATTTTCTATACAGCCCTGATTTTTTTCCCCAAAATTTCATATTAAACTTAGTAGCATTGTTAAAATGCTCACTGCCCATATCTTCTGTAACTGCTGCTCTTTTTAGATTTCTGAATGCAACACTTCTTTTTCCATTGGCACTCCATTAATATTAATCTCTCCTTGCTCTGTACCCATAGGTATCTGATGGCAATGCTAGCTCTATTCACACTGCAAAAGAAAATGCCCTGAATCTCATCCAGTAAGGACAGTAAATGAGTGGCCTGGAATGAAAAGAAGGCTGCAGAAGGAAAGATGCAGGCAAAAGGGAGATGCAGGGTCATAAAGAATATAGTTATTTGGATTATGCTATATTGAATCTTATGACCATGTATATTCATTAGAGATAGTATAAATTCAAAAAATATCTAAGTCAAAATAGTTTTTCTCATGCAGAGTATGATCTGGGGCATGAACTAGGAGGGTACCGAATCCTAAAGGAAAGTTGTAAAGAGTCCTTTATATTCATATGGCAAGGGGCAAGGGAAAGAAATTTTAGATTAATAGTCCTATAAAATACATTTTCATATAACTTAATATCTCTGTTTCAAACTTTAGTTCCTCTTTAATTCTTAGAAGGTGATGATAAACTCCTAACTTTAACATTTGAGATCCTCCTTAGTTTGACTCCAAACTACTTTTCCAGTATTTACTGGAA
This sequence comes from Callorhinus ursinus, assembly GCF_003265705.2. NCBI lineage: Eukaryota > Metazoa > Chordata > Mammalia > Carnivora > Otariidae > Callorhinus > Callorhinus ursinus. The sequence goes on from NW_027397065.1 coordinate 7,512,080, forward strand.
ATAAATGACAGCTAGACAATTCTACAACTTTGTTTTAATACTTCTTTTGTCTCTTCATCCTTCCTCTAAAACATCCTCCCCTGGCTTCTTTACTTAAGCAAACCCCACTAATCTTTTAAGATACAGTTAAAATTCTTTGATGTTTTTCCTGCTTACCTCAGTTATATTTATGAACCCTCTTCAGTGACCTCATCTTCTTCTAACATCCTAAAACCCTGTATACTATTTATTTATTCATTCAATAAATGATTATTCAGTTCCTACTGGTATAAAAGTACATACCTGTACAAACAGCAAAAGTATAGTCCAAGATTACAAGCTAGAAACATAAGACAAAGTCATATACAACTACAATTCAAAACATAAATGGCATAGGTAAAGTATAAACACAGTGCTATGGAATGTCAGAGAAGGAAAACTACATTAGATGGAAGAAATAAATATAATTTGAGCAGGCATACTTGAAGTATTTCTTGAAGGTGTACCTGGGTGCCTCAGTCAGTTAAGCGTCCAACTCTTGATTTCGACTCAGGTCATGATCTCAGGGTTGTGAGATGGAGCCCCGCATCAGGCTCCATGCTGGGTGGTGGAGCCTGCTTAAGATTCTCCCTCTCTCTGCCCCTCTGCCCCTCTGTCCCTTCCCCCAAATTAAAAAAAAAAAAAAAGTCATTCTAGTTCACTCTTCCTTGAAGTACTTTTAATATAGTGCACTATGGATTTATATTTTCACCTTGCTTGCACTCCATTTTGTAAGTTCTTTTTACAGTTAGCTTACTAACTATAAAAAGTGACTTTCTCAGTTAGTTTACCTTTGGCTGAAAGTAACAAGAAATCCTGATTCAATTAGCTTAAACAATAAAAAGCTTATTTAACAAATTTAGGAAATCCAGACATAGCATAGTTTCAGGGTTAGTTAAGAGATCATTATTAAGATTACGTACAAGGTAAGGATGGTCCCCTCTCAACATTCCTTTCCAACACTGTACTAGGAGTTCTAGCAAAGGCAAGAACACAAGAAAAGGAAATAAAAGGTATACAGATTGGGAAGGAAGACATACAACTCTTTGTTTGCAGGAGACATTATTATCTATGTAGAAAATCTAAAAGAATCAATAAGAAAACTCCTAGAACTGGGGCACCTGGGTGGCTCAGTTGGTTCAGCGTCCAACTCTTGGTCTAGGCTCAGGTCATGATCCTGGGATCCTGGGATCAAGCCCTGCATCAGCCTTTGTTTTCAGAGAGAAGTCTGCTTGAGGATTCTCTCCCTCTGCCCCTCCCCCCCACTCTCTCTCTCTCTCTCTCTCCCTCTCTCCCTTTGTCAAATAAATAAATCTAAGGAAGGAAGGAAAGAAGGAAGGAAGGAAGGAAGGAAGGAAGGAAGGAAGGAAGGAAGGAAGAAAGAAAGAGAAAGAAAGAAGAAAGAAAGGAAGGAAGGAAGGAAGGAAGGAAGGAAGGAAGGAAGGAAGGAAGGAAGAAAGAAGAAAGAAAGAAAGAAAGAAAGAAAGAAAGAAAGAAAGAAAGAAAGAAAGAAAGAAAGAAAGAAAGAAAAAAGAAGAAAGAAGAAAGAAGAAAGAAAGAAAGAAAGAAAGAAAGAGAAAGGAACTAATAAGGGATTACACCAAAATTGCAGGAAACAAGGTTAATTTGCAAAAGTCAATCATTTGTTTATATTCCAGCAATGAACAAGTAGAAATCGGAAGCAGAAACACAATATAATTTAGATTAGCACCCAAGCAATGAAACACTTAGTTATAAACCTAACAAAATATGTACAAGATCTATAGGAGGAAAACTACAAAACTCTGATGAATGAAATAAAAAAAAAACACAACTAAATAAATGGAGAAATATTCCATATTCATGGATAGAAAGACTAAATATTATCAAGATGCCAGTCCTTTCCAATTAGATCTATAGATTCAATGCAATCCCAATCAAAATGCCAACATCTTATTTTGTGGACATCAACAAACTAATTCTAAAGTTTATATGGAAAGGCAAAAGACCCAGAACAGCCAACCCATTCTTGAAGGAAAAGAAAAAAGTTGGAGAACAGAAACTACGTGATTTCAGGAATTACTATAAAACTAGAGTAATCAAAAGAGTGAGGTATTAGTGAAAGAATAGACAAATAGATCAATAGAAAAGAATAGAGAGCACAGAAACAGACCTACCTAAATATAGTGAACTGATCTTTGACAAAGGAGCAAAAGGCAATACAATGGAGAAAAAAATATTATTTTCAACAAATAATGCTAAAACAAGTGGACATCCTCATACAAATGTAAAAAAAAATGAATATAGGCACAGACCTTACACCTTTCACAAAAATTAACTTAAAATGGATCACAGACCTAAATCTACAATGCAAAATTATCAAACTCCTAGAAAATAACATGAAAAATCCAGAGGATCTTGGGTTTGGTAAAGACTTTTTAGAAGAAACATCAAAGGCACAATCTACAAAAGAAAGTATTGACAATCTGGACCATATTAAAATTTAAAACTTCTGCTCTGAGGAAGACAGTGTCAAGAGAAGAAGAGGACCCACAGACTAAAATATTTGCAAAAGATACATCTGATAAAGGACAGTTATCCAAGACACGCAAAGAACTCTTAAAACTTAACAATAAGAAAATAAACAATCCAATTTTAAAAACTGACTAAAGACCTTAGTAGCCACCTCACCAAAGAATATATACAACCAAAGAAGATGTACAGATGGCTAACACACACATAAAAAGATGTTCAACATCACTAATCATCAGGGAAATGTAAATCAAATCTATAATGAGATACCACCTCACAGCTCTTAGAATAGCTATTGTCAAAAAGACAAGAAATAACAAATGTTGGTGAGGCTTTAGATAAAAGGGGAACCCTAGAGCACTGATGGTGGGAATTTAAATTGGAGCAGCCACTATGGAAAACAGTATGGAGTTTACTCAAAAAATTAAAAATAAAACTATCCAGCAATTCCATTTATGGGTATTTACCCAAAGAAAACAAAAACACTAATTTGAAAGATACATGCACCCCCATATTCACTGCAGCATTATTTACAATATCCAAGATATGGAAACAGTCAGTGTTCATCAGTGGATGAGTGGATAAAGAAATGTATATATATATATATATATGTGTATATATATATATATATACACATATATATATATACACACACGATGAAATATTATTCAGCCATAAAAAAGAATGAAATTTTGCCACTTGTGACAACATGGTTGGATCTCATGGGCATTAAGATAAGTGGAATAAGTCAAGATAGAGGAAGATAAAGACCATATGATTTCATTTATATGTGCAATCTAAAAAACAAAACAAATGAAAAAACAAAAAGCAGAAACAGACCCATAAATACAGAGAACAAGCTGATGGTTGCCAGAGGGAAGGAGGGGTGAAGGGATGGGCAAAATGGGTGAAGAGGAGTGAGTGAGAGAGGTACAGGCTTCCAATTATGGAATGAATAGGTCATGGGGCTGAAAGGCACAGCACAGGGAATATAGTCAATGATATTGTAATAGCATAGTATGGTGACAGATGGTAGCTATACTTGTGGAGAGCATAGCATAATGTATAGGCTTGTTGAATCACTATGTTATATGCCTGAAACTAATGTAACATTGTGTGTCAACTATACTTCAATGAAAAAAGAAGATATATGAATTACAACTATGCATATGAAAAGATGCTCTACATCATATGTCATCAGGGAAATACAAATTAAAACAATACGAAATACCACTACACACCTATTTGAATGTCCAAAATCCAAAGCACTGACAACACCACATGCTGGTGAGGTTGTGCAGCAGTGGGAACCCTCATTCACTGCTGGGGGGTGGGGGAGGATATGCAAAATGGGACAGCTATTTTGGAAGACAGCTTGTTGGTTTCTTAAAATCTAAACATAACCTTCACACATGATACAGCAATCATGCTCCTTGGTATTTGCCCAAAGAAGCTGAAAATATGTTCACACAAAAACCTGCACAAGGATGTTTACAGCTGCTTTATTCATAATTGCCAGAACTTGGAAGCAACCAAGATATCCTCAATTAGGTGCATGGATAAATAAACTGTGGTACATTTAGACAATTGAATATTATTCAGCACCAAAAAAAATGAACTATCAAGCCCTGAATAGACATGGGAGAACCTTCCATACATAGTACTAAGTGAAAGAAGCCATTCTGAAAAGGTTACATCCTGCTTGATTCTAACCATATGACCCAGAAAAGTCAAAACTACGGAGACAATAAAAAGATCAGTGGTTGTCAGAGGGTAAGGGCATGGGAGGGATAAATAGGGCACAAAATGTTCTTAGGAGAGTGAAAATACTCTTTATGATACCACAATGAGAGAGACACATGTTATTATACGTTTCTGCAAACCCATAGAGTGTACAACACCAAGAGTGAACCTTAATGTAAACTGTGGACATAGGATGATTATGATGTGTCTGTGTAAGTTCATCAATTGTAACAAATGAACCACTCTGGTGGGGGATATTGATAATGGACGAGGATGTGCTCGTGTGGGGGCACAGCTATATAGGACATCTCTGTACCTTCCCCTCAACCGTGAACCTAAAACTGCTCTAAAAAAACAAAGTCATTAAAAAAACGTCATTCACAAATGTTTTACATCAGTATCCAAATTTTGCAGGAGTTCTATGAAATGGATTATACATTTTTATATGTTATTAAAACTCTTTAATGAAATTCCGTCCCCTACATTTAGAATAAACTCAAACTCAGTAATGCAGCCTAAAATAAAATGCTGGTCATTTCTAACCTCTCCTATCACATTGCATACCACTACAGCTCTTGACACTACCCTCAAGTCATACTAGCTTCTTTCTTTTCTTCATCTATTCTAACTCATATTCCATATTGAGCCTTTGCCCTTGGTTTTCTCTTGGTTGGAAACCTGTAGCCTCAGTGTTGTGCAGCCAGCATCTAGGAAAAACTTTGTGCTCACGTCATCTCCTCAAAGAGGTCTCTTCTGATTATCTAATCTAAAGTAGATTCCCTTAATCCTTATATACCATATCACTGTTTATTATCTTCACCAAATTATCAACTTTAAAAATTATCCTGTTAACTTTTCTGTGTACTCCTTTGTCTTTGTCTATGTCATTCCTCTACAGTATAAGCTCTATGAAAGCAGGGATCTGGCTTACTTACTGCCGAGTTTCTAGCACCTAAAGCAGTACCTAGCACGAACTAGTCACTCAACAAATATTTGTTGAATATATGAATATCCACTTTCCTGTTTTCTCAAAAAATGTTTATTTTTTTAAAGATTTTATTTATTTATTTGAGAGAGAGAGAAAGAGACAACATGAGTGGAGGGGAGGAGCAGAGGGAGAGGGAGAAGCAAGCTCCCCCCTGAGCAGGGAGCCCAAGGCGAGGCTCGATCCCAGGACCCGGAGATCATGACCAGAGCTGAAGGCAGATGCTTAACTGACCGAGCCACCCAGATGCCCCTAAAAATATGTTTGGATGAGGATGGCAAATGTAAAGTAGAAACCATTGTGTAGAGAGACAAAGATATGAATTGTCTTCTAACATTAATTTTATAACTTTTTCATAATCAACATTGTGTTTCTGAAATCTTTTTCTACTACCTATCTCTGTCAAAATAACAAGCAGCATTTTCAAGTGAGCACATCTTTTAAAATAAGTCTAGAAAACAGATTTGGTTTCAATAGCATTTTTGCCCTTCTTATTTGGGAAAAGACTCTCATCTACAAAATAGAACAGAAAGAATCCTTGTGAACTTACATGTGCTGCTTTTTCCATCCCAATGCATTTCTACCCTGCCATGGAACATTAAATATAAGAAAGTCATGGAGGACCTACAGGAGGTATAGGTAACTAGTTAACGCCCTTTACCTCCCTAATCTTCCACTCTCTCTGTATTCCACTCTCTCACAATTCATCGGATCATGAATGATTCTGTGCGTTCATAAATATTGTCTAAATTGACCAAAGTCTTAGTCGCTCAGAAAGCAGAGGCTGAAACAAAACCTCATGTACTACTATTTTATTAGAGGATGCAAACCCAGGGAAGCAGAAGTGAGAGAGAGCAGAATGAGGCTAGGAAGAATAGACAAGCTAAAAATTGGGTATTTCTATGGAGCTGGTATCAAGTACAACTGGTTGTTGAATGTTGGAAGACCCAACACGTTCACTATCAAAATGGAAAGTCTCTCTTGGTCAACAAAAGGGGAAGATTTTATCTACTAGTTCCATTCTCCATTGGTCAAAGGTTTGTTCTGCAGAGTAAAGAGTTCTAGCCTCTAGTCCTCTGTTCCTTCCCTCCTCCCATCTGCACTTCTTGGATTGTACTTGTATAAATGCTAAGCTGCTCTACTGGGGTCTTCTGCCTCAGTATCAACAAGGAAGCCAGATGGCAAGAGGAGAAATCCTCAACATGATCCTAAGAGGATATATGGTCAAGTGATGTCTGCATGTAGTCTGTCAGAGTCTAAGCAGAACTGGTCTCCTCAGTGGTGCCTGAGACAGGACAAGTTGCCCAAACAATGGAGACAGGTAAGTACTACAGATCTCAAGTGTGCCTGGTACAATTACCCACTCTACTTTTCAGTCCTGAGTAAGTAATCTTATCGTAAATCTTGGAAAAAGCCATAATTATGGAAATTGAAATCGAAAACAATAGAATAAGAAATATCTACCTTTAGGGGAAAAGACTCTCCATTTACTGACTGACGGTTTTGTGACAAGTATTGGGCTGAGCATTCTTTTAAGCATTTTCCATATGTTAATTTTAGGGCAGGTTACTGTGAGGGCCTGCAGTTGAGCAGTCCTCTCAAAGCTTCTGAATCAGAAAAGCTTTGGACTTTAGGCTACAGAAAGGAAAATGGGGGAAAACGTGAGAAAACAGTAAAGCAGAAAGAAAAGTGAGCAGAAGAAAGAAGTAGTTCAAGTAGTTGTAGAGACTGTCCCTAATTACTTTAGGAGCTGTGCTGCTGATATTCAAGCTTTGACCTTAAAAGAGGACCTACACAGAAGAGGAAAGTGAACAATCATTTAGAAGTCAGGGACAATTCAAATCAGCTATAGAACTCCAGCAAGAAAACACAAGTAAACCTTAATCAAAATAACTCTGAAAACTTGATTAAAATCAAGTACCATAAAAGAATCACTAATAAGTACAAGCCACAATATTAAAGAGGCCTGAATGCCTTGCATAACCAACTCAGGATGGTGAAAGACAGCATTATTATCTTGGTGGTTTATTCATAGAATTACAGAGCCAAAAGGAACTTTGGTGATCATGGGATCCCAAATCTTCAAATACAGAGAAGGAACTATAAACTTGAGGAAGTGAGTGACTTGTCCAAAGTCACATAGTAAGCTAATGGCTCCAACAAGGCCAGAACATAAGACTCCCAGTCTTAATATCAGTGCCTTTCAATAACCTCAGGAGATTTAACTTTCCTAGGGAAAACACAAAGTAAACATTTTCCTCCACTCAAGAAAGAGTTTAATTAAATTAATGAACAGGGTGAAAATAGGACTTTCAATTATTTTTAAGTTATATATGTATATATATATAACCTAATATACATACATATATATATGACTAATAACGTTTTAGGCAAAAGTACACATGCAAAGAAATGTGTATTATTTTTGATATTTGAACACAAATTTTTCTTAGTCATAAAAAAAGATTTACTGACCTGACAGGAAATTACTAGCTAAAATCAAACCCACAAAGAACCGTCGGCTACTCGTCGCTTTGTTTCCTCCTCTTCAAAGGCTCCCCTAAATGCTAAATCTATATCTATTCATAGAACAATGAACTGTCAGCTTCTGCCCCAATGTACCACATTATCTACATTGACCAGATCGCCGCAGAATCTTGGCAAGGACTCCTTCGGTTAGAAAACTAACTCATTGCAGTCAGACACATATTTATACTTTCTTTATGTCTATTGGACAAAAGATTATTAAACAGAATGGATGTTAAGATTGCATTAAAAGGTCCGACAGAAGGCAGAACTTCAGAGTGAAGGCTCTGTCCTCCCTTTAACTCAACCCAGTGCAACTCCCTGTGACGAACCCCGCATAGACACACAGCCTGCTGGTTTCGTGACCACGTTTGTCCAGCAGAAGCAGAGGTTCACGACTTAGAGAAAAATCTTGCCCTCCTTTTAAACAAGATAATAAACAACCTTATTTTGTTTTCTTTCACCACATTGGTAGTGCTTCTGCTGTTCTAAAATCTGCCTGTGCCGCAGGGGTCCTGGAGGTGAGCTGCTGCCTGTGAGGCAAGTGGCTTGATTTGCATTGACTCCCGGTGACCTCCCTGCAGGCAAAGCCCTGAGGACACCCTTCTGGAAGTACAGGTAGAGTTTAAAACACAGGTCCTGCCTGTATGATATTTTTAAATTGGCAGAGTTAAGAGAAAGAGAAGCAAAAATTATTACTAACATGCTTCATTTTCTCCCAAAGCGCCTCAAGAGTCTCCAGAAATATTTAGCAACACTCCCACTGCATTTGTATTATTTAGATTTATTTTACTTGGAATAAAGTCATTTCTTTCCAACCCACATGTCCGAGGTTTCTCATTATCCTCGGAGTAGTCACATGACAGATGGTAATGGCTTCTTCTGTGCTGAAAAATGTCAATTGTCATGCTGTAAAGAGATTTTACATTGTGTTCGAAATCTGCTGAAGAGACTGGTGTCAGTCTTTTAAACACGGCAAAAGCCTTGACCCTCCTATTTCATCTAAAGAGCCAGTACTCACAGCTGTAGAAGGATCTGACTGCATCTGAGATATTAGGGAAAATATGTTATTTTTTTCTGCTGATATTTGGGTAATTCAGAAAAGAGCAGTGTGTATGGGGGAGGCAATATTTTGTAGCTATTGTTTTTATTGTTTTTATGTATGTTTGGGTACTTGCTTGGTTTTTGTTTTTTTTTTTTTTTCCTGAATCGTGTGCAAAATTATGCCTATAAACACGAGGTATTTTAAATGAGGGCTGTTCTACCGAAGCACACATAAAAACTTCTTTTTTTCCTACGAAAAACAAATCTCTAACAAGGATCCTAGCAAATGTCTTTGGGAGTGTACCTCTATAGACTTGTTACTTTTATTTTATGGATAGTAGAATCACAATAAATTTTAACCACTAAAGGAATGCTTATGGAAATTAACTGAGACAAATCTAAAGTGTGAGTTTCACTTGACATCAGTAGGAACAGAGAAATAAACCCTGTGGCTCTAGGTAAATGTATCACCTGAGTTATCCCTTAGTCTGAAGGGATAACTAATTTCACCATTCACTCACTCTTTCTAAAACTGGGACAATTCTGAAGAATATTTTACTTAATCACATTCTTCCTGATTTAAGTTGAATAATTTAGTTCAATAAAAATTTCTTGAGCATGTACTGAGTGAGCTCTAACGATACAAAGATGAATAAGATCAAGATAGGTATGCAAGTCACTTTAATATAAATCAGGTACTATTTAAAGGTATAAGCAAAATGGTTTAGGATCAGCGGAGATGGCTTGATCAGGAAAGTTTTCATGTAAAAAATAAGATTTTTTACCCGTATCTTAAAAAATAAGTGTGGTTTCACCAGATGGACGTAGTAGATGTGGAAAATCATTTTAAGTAGTGGTAAGAGTGTGAAGGTATCAAAGTATATGGAATACTTGGAAATATTTGGAAAATGTGATTTCTAATATGACATAAGAGATAGGATGTGGATGAGAAGCCAGAAAAATTGACTGCACAATTGTGCAGAGTTTTGATTTCATTCTATAAGCAGGGAGAAGCTATGCAAGGTGTTTGCTGTGTACTCATGGGTTTGTTTGTTTTAAGCAAACTCGTCTTGGTATTGGGAAAATAACCTTGAGAGTACTGAAAAAAAAATCAATTTGAGGGGAGAGTCACTGGGTCGAGTGGCCAGTTAAAAGGATTTCTATAATATTTTATAATAGATAAGGGCCTGCACTAGAAGAGTTATGTATATAGAGAGAAAGACTAGATTAGAAAGTACAAGAAAGAATATGAAATGAATTGGATGTGTGATTTGAGAAAGAAATGAATCAGAACCTTTAAAAAAAGGTTTATAGGTAGCAAGAAAATTAACCAAAAGAGCTAATGTAGAAACAGTATTCAGACAAGCTAATGTGTTTGACTGGGGATATTTAGAATTTGAGAGACCTAAAGCAGAACACTTTGATAACTTTAACCACATAGTACTTTTGTCTCTATGAGTGAGTGGGGATTTGGGTTTGGGGGTCATGAACCCAAGTGACAGTGAAGGCATGGGAGCAGATGAGGTCCTTAGAGAGGTCAACACCTACAGGAGCTGAGCTGAGAAGTGGCTGGCTCCTCACCAGCGCATTGGGTCAGTACTCCCCACAGGCCTTGACATACTCCATCTCTACTCTGTCTCCTCCGGCCATTGCTGACTTCTTGGTCCATTTCTCAGGCAAATCCCTGCAGATTGCATGGCCTGCAATCTTCAGTAAAGACCTCAGGTCCTAATGAAGTTTACATCAATAAACTGAGAATAAAAATAGAAGGTAGAGGGGCACCTGGGTGGCTCAGTCATTAAGCGTCTGCCTTCGGCTCAGGTCATGATCCCAGGGTCCTGGGATCGAGCCCCACATCGGGCTCCCTGCTCCGCGGGAGGCCTGCTTCTCTCTCTCCCACTCCCCCTGCTTCTGTTCCTGCTCTTGCTATCTCTCTCTCTGTCAAATGAATAAATAAAATCTTAAAAAAAAAAAAGGTAGAATATTCCCCCTTAGCAATTCGGTTCAATTTTATCCCTGAAAATTATATTTATATATGTTTTGAGTTTTATCATTGAATTAGGCATGTAAAAGCTTTGCCTTTTATGAACTTTGATCATCAAATTATATACGCTTTTTTCTGTTGAAAATAAATAAAAGCATTTCAGAGTTTTTTAACAGATAGTGATATCTTAAGGGTAATATTTACTTAAGTCATTCTTACCTCAACATACACTACAGATAGTTTTAAAAGCTGGTTGAGAAATCTGTCTATATACTTTACTCTTTGGCACCATTTTCCAGTGTTCACTGTTGATAACTTCTTCAGAATTAGATTACCACTTTGGTTTAGCACATTACCTACTACAGAAGCTCAACTGTGTTTGAGTATATTTCTTCTTGGCTTGGAAATATTGAGTATAGATAGCAAATTCAAAATCTCCTTTCCCAGACATCCAGATGAAAAATTGGGGGAAAAATCAGTATAAAATTTTAATCAATGTTTAATTAAGTCAATTTAATATAATTTAATATACAATCATCAGTTACCCATGTCTAGCTGTTCCTTGCAGTAATTCTAAACATTGTATTTAGAATGCTAAATACTATCTTACTTTTGTGGGTGATATGCGGGAGTAGGAAAGCAAGGAAGTGATGCATGAATAGATAACCCAAAAAATGCAGAAATCTTTGTGGTTTGTAATATGTGTTATAAGAGAGATTTTAATAAAGCTTCCTACAGTATTTCTTCTAATGAGAAAATTATATTCCAGACAAAGGGGCTAGCATAAATTGTTAGAAAGGTAAGAGACAGCACACAGTTTGTTGTGTAAACGAGAAATAAATCCTAAAAATCCTAGAGTGGCCTTCATAGAGCATTTAGTGTGTTCCTGTGTAGCCAAATCTCTGAGAGGAGGGACTCAGCCTTTTTCACAATGGCATAAGGGAAAGTACTAGGAATAGAGCAGCCGCTGTTGGTCGTCCACCGACATTGACCACGTTTACCTTTGGAGAAATGACCTCAAATTATTGGAGCTGCTTTGCCAGCAAAGATAAGAAGTTTCTGGGAATTGATACTGCCATTCCTTCCCCTCCCTGGCTACCCCCGCATGACTGATGGGTGCCAGTGTATGGAGAACCCAGATCCTTTGCTGACAGTAGCACCAATGGTGCTGTGTAATTTATACTCTGGGGCTCCCCCCGGGGGAATCAGGTGGAGGCTTGGCCTGTCTGACGTTATTTATATACCCTCACTTTGATTCTTCCTCTTCTCTGTCTTGCTCCCCTCTCTCCCTTACTGGATTTTCCTGGGAGCTCTGTCTTGATACATTCCATGCACAAAAATCTTTGTCTGGGGGTCAGTTCTGGCAATAAGGCTGAAAAGCTATCCAGGATCATATCAGGGAGTATCATCAATGCCAATCTAAGGTTTCTAACTGAAATTTGTTATCTTCCAAGTATTTGGCATAGTTTGGACCCTGTCCTTTCTTGGCAGGTTAAATTCTAAATAGAAGCAGGCATGCCCCTAACATCTGTGAGGTTGGAGGCAGGAGTACTAATAAGACCTACATACCATAAATTAACCTAAAACCTCTTAAATGTGCAATATCTACTCTCCTATCTTCTCCTTTTTCAATAGTTGTTCAATATTGTAAAGTTGTCCACACTTGTGAATTCAGAATCACACAGTGAAATACAAAGAGAAGCAAGAAAATGGATGCTCAATGCAAATGGAAAACAGCACATTGTTATGTAAGAATTCTTTTCTTATCTAGGTAACACCCAGTCAAACCCTTTCACATTCTAACTCTTGGGCAATGATACCACACAGGACCCTTTGTATCATTCAGACAGAGTTACCTTTTATCTAAAAAAGGGTGGGAAGATGTTGAAAAGCATTTCCTTGGGCCCTGAACTCTGCTCATCAGGAGAGTCAGCTGTGCCAGCATTAACTGCTCAATCCCAAGTATCCGAGGTGCCTATTTCCTTAATAGTGTGTGTGTGTGTGTGTGTGTGTGTGTGTGTGTGTGTGTGTGTATTTATAATCAGTGGGGCATTCTAAAACATAAGGCCAGGGCTTCACTTGCCCAGGTCTGGGGTTATACTAAACATAAAAATGCTGTTTCAACTTTATTTTATGAGCACCATGTCCATAGGAAAATATGCTGAAACAGTTCTGTTTGAAGGTTTAAAAAGTTTAAAAAATCTATTCATAAAAGAATAAAGATTAGATAGTGTTTCAACATAAGATACAAACTGATACACATGGTTTTGTAAGTTAAAATGAATTTCACCAGCTCTATTTCTTTCATATGAAAAAAACTTACATTGACCATACATTCCAGAACATGTAAGCCACATACAATTTCAGTAAACCTATATTTATACATTGCAAAAAACAAAAAGGCATATTTTCCTTTTGTCTTTGAATTCATTACAGTAGACATCATATAATGCCAGTAGACCATTGTTTACTTAGTGGTAAGGAAAAACAGAATTTCAAGAATATTCTTCAAGAGGTATTTAAAATAAAAAGTAGTTCGATTCAGTGATACACAGTAAGGTTAAGCTAGTGCCCCTTAAAGGATGTTTTATTCTAGTAAAGGACATCGTTTCAAATAATATGGAATACAACGTACATGTCCTAATCCAAAAATGTAAGCTATGCCACAGAATGGAAAAGAATATAACTAGGAGTTTGGAGCCACCATCCCCAAAAGGGTCAGTAAAGCATTTAAGTCTGACACTAACCCACACACTGAATCTCTCCTCTTTGGCAGGACCACCACGCAAAATCATCCATTGTTGCTGTTATAACATTGAATTGTGAGAGCAAACATTTAATACTTGTTTGTTGAATAAATGACTAAATAAAAGATCAATCCATTTTGACTGCTGTTTCCAGAATTGCAGAATGAGGAAGCTTACACTACAACTGGATAATTAGTTTATGTTTGTATACATTTGATCCAGGTTTGGGAATAATTCAATAAAAATAGGACCTCATTATACAATTCAATGTAACATTTGAGATGGTTTGTATTACTTTTAGTTTTCCAACCAGCAAGTACCTACACCCAAAATAAACTACCTGCAGTGCTATGGTTAACGGTAACTTGAGTGGGATGTGCTAATAGAATCCTAGGTAATTAATCTGTATTTCCTTTACTAGTTCTCAAATTTTTGTTACACTGCAATACATTTACACTCCTGATTCAGAACTTCCAGTTCTACTCCTACTGTGAAGAAAAAAAAAAAGTGCATAAGCTATCTTGGGATTTTCAAAACGCTGTGCATCTTGTGCCTGTACAAATCATAAGACTCTTTGTCTGAACCTCGTGTTACTCGCATGGAAAAGCATGAGTAAGTTCTCTGGGGTTCTAAAGAAACGTTAACATGCATATGCTTGAAAGGAAATGAGCCACGAATTACAGAACTTCCCAGCATGCAGGCTTGGCCAGTCTTGGCTCTCAATTCCTTCTAAAACTCTTGGCTTCCCTGAAATAAATGTCATGTGCAGATTTTGTTCATAGCCAAGCAAAGGTGTCCCATAACTTTACAATGGTTTGCCCTGGCTTCAAACAAAATTGCCTGTGTTGGGGTAGAGATTCAAAAAAGAAAAATATGTTTATGTTGATATGACTCAAGCCCAGACACCATTTCTCATTTTCCTTCCAACATGTTTTTCAAAACCCAGGGCATAGGTCTGCCTGAAAGTTGGAAACATTTTTGACAATAACTTGGAATTTCCTCTACTCTACAATACCAGCTTCAAAATAAATTATGGAAACATTTTAATAGCAGGTAGAGAGCTCCAAAGCAAGTGCCTACAAATGGAATGTTTTATGCAAGACAGCACTACCGACACTGGGCAGAATAACTGGTAATGATGGTTTTTAGGGAAATGTATTGTTGCCATTCAGCTGAAAGACAGAAATTTAGAAGAGTAAGATTTAGACAATCATTTAAGAAGAAATAGAATAATAAAATGCAATATAATGCTTATATATTGGCAAATGTGAAATGTTTGTAGTCTTCACTTTCCCTCATGGGGAAAAAACTGTTTGATTTTGCTTACACATTTTTTTTAAAGTTTAAATAAGTTAATCTCAAATATTTCGATAAATTTGCAGTTTTGAATCAGTTCAAACTGAATGAATGCTTGTAACTGTGGAATGTAGTAGAGAGAGAAGGCAAAGTTATTTAGATTTCCTTCAATAACTCAAAATGTAATTGGAAAGACAAGGTAGACCCATATGTATTAGTTTATACTTGAGATATATACAAATAGAGTTGGAGGAGTCTTTTAGTCTCCCCACTTATATATCAAAGTTCTCTTAAGGCACCAGAGCTAAATTTCCTTGTCAATTCTTAAAGAGCACCCAGTCATAACATTCTATTATCTTAGAAAGCTTGCTGCCTTTCCCTAGGTCTTAGGCAGGCAAGATGTAATTTGAAATTCATCTGACCATATCAGAAGAAACCAAGAATTCAAGGTTAGTCTAGAAAGACCTAGATCTGTCAGTACTCATGGGGATTGTTACAAGACGGCAAAATTCACTGGAAAAAAATATAAGCTACTCCCAGGATAAGGCAGATGAGTGTAGTGGCAAGGTGAGTTACCCTGGCTCTCCATACTTCCCCTACTTCTTGGTGATGAAGTGTGAGCATTTATAAGGTCCAGCTGTGAAAGGGATGAGATCTAGAGAGGAACATGCAATGGCAGTCTGAAGGAAAGATCTCAGAGATCCTGAAATATGGGACTTTAAATGAGATTCAGTGAACAACATATTTCTCAAGAAAAAAGCAAAGATGGTCTTCTCATTCAGTTAGTCAACAGAAAGGACTTCATCATGCAACACTTGCAACAAAAAGTCTGCTTTATCTAGGTTAGATAAGAAGGCATATGACAGTCAGCTTTCATCAGTTTTGATGTTTGAATGCCAAAATTTACTTGACTCAAAGACGTTTGTTTTACTTAAATTTTTACTAAAATTTCTAATAAAGTTTTTTTCACTTTGCCTCTACTTTTCATAAAACAACATAATAAATAAACAAAAAGGGTCAATTGGACACAGATGGTAAATTACAATGACTCTTTTTACCGGTATATTGCAGGTTAAGGACAATTATATACAGATATACATAATTCTTCAAAGTTTTAACAAGACTGGCATTTCTTTCCAAGTTACTGCTGGGTTTTGTTTTTTTGGGAAAATAAGGAGAGCAAATTGCAACTTTAACATCATTACATTTTACAAAGCTAAGAACATTGGAATGGAAAGAAAGAGGATGCTACATAACATACATGGGAAGAATGAGAAAGACAACTAGTATTGGGTGGGCAGCGGCATGAAGAAAGGTGGGAATAGTGAACCTCTTCTTACATTTGACGCATCATTAGTTGTCATGGAAGTACAATAAATTCCATGTGATGTTTGACATTTCATGTGGAATATTTGAAAAACACTGGAGATTTATGTGCTGAGCAAGGCCATTCCATGGATATAAGAATCTCATCATAAAAGGAATGCTTGAAGTTGACAGAAGCAGCTTCAAAAAGGCGAGGCAGTGGTGTGCTAGACCTGATTTGTACAAGCTTGTGAGGACAACTGTTGAAGTGTCAGAAATTTTGCAGCCAATTGTTAGAGGACCATTATTAAAAATTAAACGATAGAAACATAATTAATGAATTATAAGCAAAGGTAATAAATATTCAAAATACATTGCTTTCTGCTTATTTTACTTTTCTATTATCTATGCTCTTGAGGTTAGTTATGTGCATCTACTGGATAATGTATATGTACAGTGTGTGGTACAAATGACAGGTATCTGCTCTTCCCAATTCCTCACTTAGTGACATAAAGTGGGTAGTTTAAAAGTTTATTTTTATGACAGACTGTTGGTAAGATTTTGGAATTATTTGATAAAGTAATCCCCCAAGTTAGAATGAAATCTTTATAGGAAAAGAGGATCCACGTTACAATTAAACTGCTCTGTGATAGTTTCTGGTTAGACTTAATGGTAAAAAGTGAGGCCTCCTGTAAGTGGTGATTGAAAATAAAAGCCTAGAAGTACGTGCATTTCACTTGATTACTATTAAAGAGCCAATAGACTGTTTTCTTTTCATTAAGGGAGGTAATGTTCCTGAGGAATTAATGAGTTTCTTCATCAGTTCTTGGGGTGCTTATAAAGTTCCTTTGAAACAACTCATCAAATGGTCATTTATACCCACTCTAGAACAAGAGTGCCAGAGACCTACAGAAATGATCCTTTCCTTCTTTCCAGTTTTCCCTAGGTAAACAACAGAGCAGGCCCCGTTTAACCCCAAAAGGATCAGATTTTCAAATAAGTTCTGAAATTAAGATTCTTCTTAAAAACAATTAGAAAGAATCCCTTTTGAAAAAAATATAAACAAATCTCCACATTGCATGTTAGAAACTCTGTTAGAAAGGATGTCTCTTAACATGGTAAGTAAATGAGATGAAAGGGAGAGCCCTCAAGTTATTTCCAAACTCTCACAGGAACGCAGCGCCATTTCAGACCTGCTAGTATGGAAAATGGGCTGAAGTCCATGGAAGGATGTTGCAAGGATCAGCCCCAGCACATTCCAGCACACTCCATTCCATTTGCTTAAACTCCATTCTTGAAAGGCCAGAGGATCTCTCTCCAAACCTATTGGCATGGACATATATTTGAGAGTTAATCCAAGAATAAGAACAGCTAAAACACAAGACAATATTTCAGAAAAGATGTGAGGACAATTAAAAAAAATATTGCTTTCTCACCTCAGAAGAAGCCTCAGTTATTTTGAATAGGAAATCATAAAATTTAAGTTAAGGAGAAAACCCAGAATGTCCAGGTTCTCTTAAAAGAGACAACATGTACCAAAAGAAAAAAATAAAGATGAGAAATCCTTCCAAATTCCAGAGGCCTATTTAGTCAGCAGGTGACTTTCCAAATGTTGCTGTTACATTCCATGTATATGTACTCTTAGCCTGAAAAGTAAAAAAAGACGTCAGGACTTAAACAACTTGTTATAGCACCTGGCTTTTTAAATCACAGAAAAAGTTGCCTGTAACCTAGTTTTCTTGTAAATTAGTTTTCAACGAATGTGGTTGAGTTAAAGGATACTGTCGTAGTAACTTATTTCTGGCAAACTCCAAACACCCATCAAATTCTTCTTTAACCAAAGCAACACAATCCTTCCTCTACCCAAACCAAATCAAACAAATCACAGAAAAGAGAAAAGAGAGCACTCCCCCTGCCCCAAAGATAAAAATGCATGGTGGATAAATTGAAAGAAAAAAATGATAAGGAAGTTAGAAATCGCACATGGATAAGGAGAGAAAAGGACATGCTGCTATAATAAAAATGGAAAACTTTTGGAATTCAGTGTAGTTTTCGCTGACACTAGTTGGTTCAGCCTCTATAGTGATCAAAGGAAACATTCTGATGAGGTATGGAGAACTTTAAACAAAGGGCTCTTGGGTGCGGATTCACAGGATAAAAGAGCATTCACTCCAGCACTTCACTGGCTTCTTCAAGAATCTCTTTTAAGGCTGAAAGTAAAGTTTATAATAAAAAAACAAAACAAAACAAAAACAAACTTTCTTCATCCCAATCAGCAAGGCAGGTGCCAGGTGCTGTGACCGTGACTTCTACAATATTGTCCCCACTCCCCCCACACTGCCCCCTTCTCTCCACCTCCTACCACCTCCAACATCCACCACACCAAAAAAAGGTTAAAGTTAAAGAAGAATGTGTCTCACCTGAGTGCCTGTGAATTCCTGTGCTAGAATTTTTAGTATTTTACCAAAAAAGAAAGTTGGTCATTTTGAAATATAGAAAATGCAATCCTATTTAGGGCAACGGTGAAATCAAACATTGTGTGCTCACTGTGAAGTTTGCAACATTTGACAAATTGTAATTCTGTTCTTCACAAACTTCTAAACACTTCCTGCTAAGTGACAACAAGCTTCAGCAAGTTTCTACAAACCTTCTGCAGCTTCTTCATCTCACTATAAAGAACAGATGCCGTTTAGGGGCTGCTGTGAGCTCTTCTGTTCTCTGTACAAAATGTACACGTACAAAAAGGAATTCACATTTGATGAAAATGTGATAGCCAAGGGCTCCAGAAAGCTTTAGCAGCAAGTGCACAGCACTCCAACAGCTGGCCTAAATCAAAGGCTCTCTGTCAATCACTGGGAAATGTGACAGACTTGTAACTTTGTGGCAAAAGTGACAAAATTTACAGTTTTAGAGAATCACATCAATAACAAAATAATTTGTGTTGTTAAAATATACAAAGATGCTCCAAATTGTTTTCTAACAAGTTTAATGAAAGTGAATGTATATTTTCATATTTAGTATTAGAAAAATGAAAAAAGTAGGTAAATAAATATAGTTTTAGTCATTTTCATGTAAATCATTAGAGAAAAACATAGATATGGCACTATTTCTTACCATAAGAATTAATGCCAGGAAATTCAAGAGATCAAAAAAGGAGCAAGTGCATTCTGGGAAATTCAAGTTTACTGTGTCCTTGATTTTCAAGTTTATTTTTTTAGTAGATTCAGTCCCCCAAAATATAAATCTACTCACAGAGTTCAAAAATAGATATTTGCCAGTACAAAATTTTATTTTATAACATTTTATATGGATTTTACTGTGCATTTTAAAATTTCATCCAATAGCCTTGTAAACAAGGTTTCTGTCAGACTTCGTGTTCTATTCAATAAAACAAAAATCATTCCAAGTCTAAAACAGTGCTTCCCAGACATTGATGTTCTTAGGATCTTGATCTTAAGATTCAACTGTGATATTTGTCAAAAATAGCAATTACTAGGTCTCTCCCTTAGAAAGTCAAAGCAGCAGATTTGGATTGGGGCTCCCCAGGCAATAATTAGAATCAGACAAGTTTGTCACACACAAAAAAGATTGAGAAAACAGATTTCTAAGACATTCACCTGTATACAATTCTAATAATTTTTAGCACTTTAAGGACAACGAAAAGAAAATAAATACATAAATCAAAAAGGCAAAAAAATAAAACTAAATTGTAACTTTATAGTAACTGAAATATGTCCATGCCTATTTCTTTAAGTAAGAAATAAAGAATGGGGAGTTTGGAAATCAAGTCAAAAATAGAGGGGAAAATACAGCCTTTATTAAACATACATATCACTTAGGTCTATTAGGTAAATTTTGATACAAGATGCTCTGTATATATGTATTACACATATACAGGTACCTATATATACAACACACATACATAATATATGTATAGTACATACATACGGCATATATATACATAGTACATACATATGGCTCATCTTGTACCAAAATTACTATTATATCTATACACTATCATATAGTGTGTATATATACTCAAATATACAAATATATAGTTTTAGTGATAATATTAGGTTAGTATATACTAGTATATACTATGTGTGTGTGTGTATATATATGTATATATATATATATATATATATATATATGCACTATACAAAAGACCTAATTTTATCACTAAAACTGTATGATTTGGGGTGAGAGAGCCAATATTACGAATTTTTCCCCCCCGCAAAATAAATTACATGTGTGATATCATAAATTTCCCCATACTCTTCTTTGTCTTGCCTACACTAGACTTCATAATTGGCATCTTCTAGATTGCAATTTTGGTCATAATTGGTACTAATAGGTATTATTTCGGTTCTAAAACTTTGATAAATATTTTGATTTAGTGCTTTCATTAATGCTATTTTTGTTAATTTTAATTAATTAAGTTAATAAATGTATTAAATGTGAGAGGCAAGACAATATAGTGTTCTATCACTCATTTGCTCTGTGATCTTTAGCAAGTTTCCTAATGTCTCCGAAGTTCATTCCTCTCATCTATAAAATGGTGTTGATAATAGTGCCTGGCTCTCAGGGTTGTTATGGGGATTAAGTAAATTAAAAGATATAAAGTAACTCACAGTAGGGTCTGACACATGGTAACTGCTCAATAAACATTAATTATTAGTAGTAAAAGCAAGATGGCATCATGTCTTCTCAAATAACATGGTCTCTACAATGACCACAGAATTTATCACAAAACAGGAAATTTCTAAGAATAACCATGACACAATTAATAATTTCACAAGGACAGGGACACCTGGGTGGCTCAGTTGGTTAAGCGTCTGCCTTCGGCTGGGGTCAGGTCCTGGGATCGAGTCCCGTATGGGGCTCCCTGCTCAGTGGGGGAGCCTGCTTCTCCCTCTCCCTCTGCCTGCTGCCCATTTGTGCGCTCTCTCTCTCTGACAAATAAATAAAAAATCTTTTAAAAAAATAATAATTTCATGAGGACAAAGTTGAAAACCTGAACAGTACCAGGAGAACTCCCTGTCACTTAAATTTCATTAGATATGTTTTAATTATTCAAGAAAAAAATAGGCTAAGTAGAATGAAGTTGGGATAAATTTATAGAATTCATAGCTGGAAGAGACTTTAGAATCATGGCGCATCATTTTGTTATTTCACAGATAGGCAATTTGAGGCCCGGAAAGCAGGAAGGATTTAACCAAAATCTTAATCAAAAATTCGTTTTAAATCTGGTAGGTAGATGGACCAGAGTGACTTGGTTTGGTAAGTCTGTTCGTCACACATTATCGTCACAAGATAATTCGACAGATTATTTCTTCTTTGCTTTGTTTTTCCTGAGAGAGCTAACAAAATTTAAACAAAGAACTAAGCTTCTAGCCAGGTATGCTGGATTTTATTGTTGAGGGTCAGTCCCAGAAAGAAGATGGTAATGGGGAGGATACAAAAGGAGATGGTGCCATTCCAGGCTGGGTGAACACTTGGGGTTCAATCAGAATCTCTTGGGGCTGGGAGGGATGGGGCTGGGTATATTTTTAAACGCCCTTAGGTAAATAAAATATGCACACTGAAGATAGGCTTGAAGGGATTCTTTTCCTTTCTTAAGGCAATCATATGTTAATCTTTGTTTTGTTTTGTCTTGTTAGAACCACTCCTCCCTACCTCCAACTCCCTGCTGAGTTTAAAGCTGATTCTCCCTTCTGGTTGCAGAAATAGAGCTGGTGGCCTAGGAAAAGCCAACCCTCCTGCAAGGAATACCTTATCTACAGAGGATGTTGCAGAAATGGACACAGAACTCCAGTGAGGCCAATCAGAGCCCAAGAGGCTGAATTTTCAGGCTTGGATTTTAGCTACTAGGACCATCTCTTTTACCGAGCTAGGGCACTGATAATAACCCTAAGAACGTGCCACTCTAGAGGAAGTGAAATGCAGAGATGAGCCCGGGGACATTGTATGAACCTCAAATATAAGCTACATTTGATACCAGAAAGCTTTCAAGAGCCAATCAAACAATATTTTGCTTACACCAGTAAAAACCAGATTTTTGTATCACTTACTAACTCACCTGTAAATGTACCTACGTCACCTTTTTGGACACTAAGGTGAAGGCCCTTGCCTGTGTGGAGATTGGCATTGGAACCAGAACAGGCCTGGGTCTGCAGACAGAACTCAACAACTGATGGCAAAGGCGGATGAAAATGAGATAGGACTGAAATACGACCAAAACAATGGTTCTCAGCCTACTTGCACATTATTATAGTCACCTGCTGACCTTTGAAAATATACTCAGCCCCTCCCCTATAAGATTCTAATTTAACTGATCTAAGGTGAAGCCCACACCTCAGATGATTCTAGTGTGAGGTCAGGGCTGAGAACCATGGCCTAGAATCCCAAATCCATTAGGAAAATTTCTCATTTCCTGACGACTAGCGGGGAGTCCTCTAGCACAGTGAGAAAGAACTGGGGCTGTGGCTTCATGTGGGCCCAAGTTCAAATCTTGCAGTGCTTCTTGCTAGTAAGTTTGCACAAGTCTCTTAAACTCTTGAAACGCGAAGTTGGTTTGGGGTCTGCCCTGTTTTAAATGTATAGAATGGGAATTACAGGTTCACACTGCTGTGAAGATCGAATGAAATAATGTAGCTCTTTTTCTTTTTTTTTAAGGTTTTTTATTTATTTGAGAGAGAGAGAGAGTGCACGCGCGCGTGCAGGCATATGAGGGTGAGAGGAAGCAGCAGAGGGAGAAGGATATAGAGAAAACCGAGCAGACTTCCTGCTGAGCTCCGGCCCATAACCCTGAAATCATGACCTGAGACAAATAAACAGTCCGATGGATGCTCAGCCGACTGAACCACCAAGCAGGCATTCTGAAATAATGTAGTACTTACATAGTAAGTACTCAAGTGTCGGCCGTCTGTGCTGGTGAAGGAAGGCGTTGTACAAAGGCAGGCTGTGCAGGCTGCAGCATCACAACTCTGTACTCAAGTACTCAGTGTGTGGCTTTGGACAAATAATTTTCCAGTTCTGAGCTTCAGTTCTGTAAGTTATTCAATGGTGCAATAAAATGATGCACTAAAAGATGTAAACATACATCTTTATTTGGTTACATATATCAGATATGGTAAGTGACAGTGCCTAGAACACAGTAGTCATTTATTTTATTTTATTTTTTATTATTATTCATTTGAGACACAGAGATACAGGGAGAGAGAGAAAGAGCATGAGCAGGGAAAGAGGCAGAGGCAGAGGGAGAAGCAGGCTCCCTGCTGAGCCAGGAGCCCGACGAGCCTTGATCCCAGGACCCTGGGACCATGACCCAAGCCGAAGGCAGATGCTTAACCATCTGAGCCACCCAGGAGCCCCCACAGTAGTCATTTAAATCTTAGTTTGCAGTCTTATGTTTTACTTAAAGCACAAATACAAGAAAACCACAACTTTTCCAATTATAGGAATAAAAATTTAAAGTTAAGTGAGTTTGTGGGAGGTTTCACATAAACATGGGAAGCACATGCTAGAAAATCGATTCCCGTGGGTGAATTCATACTTCCGGAATAATTAACAGGAATCACAGATCGCCAGGGACAGAAGGAACAGAATGACAGCATTAACAAAGAAATACATTACACGAGAAGTTAAACTGACCTTTCCAAAATAGCAGGGTCAGGCTGAAGGGTGAAAAGTATTTAACAAGAACACTTCTTACAAATGAATGAGAAAAGAAAAACAACAAAACAAAACAACCAAAAACACCACAGAGTGATTTCTTAACCAACCTTTGGTAACCTGTCCAGTTGAACTCATTCAGACATATGGTGCTGTTTACAGGGAACGGATGAATGCATTGATTACTTAGTGAGCAATAAAATACATACATGAGAAAATAGATACACATACACATAGGAATAAATAAAATAAATAATGAAGATCAACTCTAAATAGAAACACTGGTTGATGGCATTTCCCCTTAAGTCCATACTTGTTGGACGGAAACATTGAGTTGCAGCAGTTCTGTGTATTTGAAGAATATTTTTTGAAGAGTTCAACTTAACTGGGAGCAGACCTGTCACTGCCTGCCTTGTTAGAGCATCTGATAACTTACATAATTAGCAGAGGACAATGAAAGTAAATCTAAGCTTAGGAAGTAGAAGTAGAAACCTGAAGACGGAATTTAAAAAATAGCGGCAAATAATTATTTATTAAATACCCTTTGACTCTCCAGTGTGAAATAAGACCAGGATTGAACAACACAGACATAATCGTGACAGGCAAGTTTTCTGAGATGCAGGTAGAAGGTGAGTCTGCTCTCCGGAAGTGGGGTGTCAGCTCTGGGATGAAGGTCTGTGACTTCTCCAGCAGCATTCACAGGAACTCTGGATGTGTCAGCCAGGCCTGTGTACTCTGCACCCAGCCTCAAGTCTCAGTTTTGAAATGTGTGAAAATCACCAAATTAGACAGTGTCATGTGAAACTATGAACATTTTCCTTCTTGTTTTTAATTATTGGAAATTATAATTGACCTGTGTAAGTGATGCCTATTGCATTACTTAAAGAGCCAAGCTCTGATGAGAAATCCTTTCATTGTTAATGAAGAAAGAGGTGTTTGCTTGGGTAACCTGAGTGTGATAGAGATGTCAACTATGAAAAACATAACATTTTTATCCCTGAAACAAAGAATAATTTTTCTGCTGTGTATGTTTTCACTGAGGCACCATATGATCTCTAACCATCCGATCTATAAATCTGGTTTCCTTTACTCCTCTGAAAAATCTCAGGGATTAGCAATATTCTTGTTCTTTCTTAATTACCTTCCTCATTTCCAAATTAAGTTTATCTTTTTAATAATCAATTTGCATTCAAGTTCTGAATTCCTTCATGGCAGTAAGCCAAGAATGAAAGAAAATATTGTTAGTTAAAAAGGCTGTAAGTGAAGCTAAGGAAGCCTGATTTATTTTTGTCCATTCTTACTCATGCGTGCTTCAAGAGGGGTTTTTCTTAATTTCTCTTCAGTCGGTTCATCTTTCCTCCTCCCTATAAACTTTAGGTAAGACAGCTGGATATCTTGGGATTCTGCATCTTCTACATCAGCAAAACTCAAAGTCTGTGCTATGAGAGGGGTGTGATTCTGTTTAATCACAGTGTTACATAACTCTGCAGATTCTCTAAGGTGTAGTGATATTTAGAGGTGACAGTAAAAGCATTACAATTCCACCAAGTGTTATACAGAGAAACCATGCACGAGGAAGGCTGAACCCTTTTAAACAGCTAATAGGAACATAATGAACTATTTTTTTTCCCCTCTCTACATTTTGAACAAACAAAAATAGCTAGTTGAGATTTTGGTCACAAACTTGAGATGCTGTTAAAATATACCTATTAAGCTGACGAATAAATCCTGCATACTATTTATGGATGTTCAGTACTTTCATAGAATATACATTAAGTAGGAATGAAAAAAAATTCAAATGGACTAGTGTGCAGTAGATAATTTTAGCCCTTCTTTGAATGAAAAATACATTGACACGCTTAGGAACGTGGCTAAATTCCTTGCATTATTTTTCTTTTAAGTGTTCCTGAAGCCCTTTGTCAGCACGACAGGAGGACGGGAGACAGTCGTATGAAGAACAGCCGTAGCGGCAACAGTAGTAATAGCAGCCCTCGTAGGATTTAGGTAGTGTTTTTAAAAATAGACATCACTCATAGTATCCTTATGAAATTGGTTATAACGGAGAAAGCTACTGTTACACAGGTAAGAAAAATCATGTCATAGTGAAAATTTAAAGATGAATATAGCATTTTATAAAGTTCTGACTTTATAAAGTTTCACCAGCAACTCTGAAATTATAGGCTAGTCAAATATACCAGCATGGCTTACTAGCAGATCTTAAGACTTATTCAAATACAGTAATTAAGAGAGTTGATAGCAATTAAGTTGTGTTGATGGAAGGATAGCATAATTCAACCTCCCTTCAAGAAAACTGGGAAATTACAAAGGAGCAAAACAACAACAACAACAAAACAAACAAACCATGCTGTAAGAATGGAATTTCAATAGAAATATTAGTACTTGGGATCCTTCTACTAAGAGCTGATTCCTGAGGTCCCGGAGCAATGTGATACAAATCTGCTTATGCATTTTGCTAACCCCTACTGACCTCATGAAGTATGCTGGCATTGTTGGGGTAGGAATATAATATCTCTATATCATACTTAGGAGTAAGTTTTCACATAAATTTATATAATTCAATATTCTTTCAACTTTATATTATCATTTAAAATCTCTTTTCATTTCAAACTTTCCCCAAATCCCGTCACTATTATAAAGTCACATCCATAAGTACTGAGCAAATGTTGTTAAGCAATGAGTTTTAGTATTTTTTTCTGCAAGATTCCTTTCGGCCATATCCTTAGTTCTTGCTATAGTCTTAGATGCCTCTCTAGAAAACTACCATTTGAAATCTTCCCAAGATGGGAGTGCACCACCATCTTGGAAAATAAATGAGATTTAAGCAATATTAAATAAGACTATAGTAATGAATCAAAGAAGGAATCACCTTGTAATCTTTCCTGGAGAATATGAGGAAGCAAAAAGTCTACTTTTACATAACGATTCCCCAATTATAAAAGGTTCTAAGAGAAAGATGGCAAATTTGTGGTACTTATGATACTTCCTCAATATGGAACAGCCACCCCCCCTCCCCAAACATAGTAAATAACATTCATTTGTCAGGAACTTTTTTTCCTGCTAAGTCTAAATATGGCCTCTGAGCTCTCAATCCTGTAATCCAGACAGCCTTTAGCAATTGTTGGCACATACATTTAAGTTTGACATCCTAATCTATGGGAGAATTTAAGATCTACTAAATATGACAGCCAATGTCACAAAAATAGATTGTTATAGAAGAGAATTCATAATATCATAAAATGTCACTTCCAGCAAATCCAAGGGAGAGATTAATGCAGA
Organism: Callorhinus ursinus; assembly: GCF_003265705.2. Lineage (NCBI taxonomy): Eukaryota > Metazoa > Chordata > Mammalia > Carnivora > Otariidae > Callorhinus > Callorhinus ursinus. The sequence goes on from NW_027397065.1 coordinate 7,539,210, forward strand.
CCAAACAGCTCATGTGTCCTCAATTTGAGAATCTCCCTCTTAGAACATTATCCAAAAACTTACTCTAGTTTCTTTTGTTGATACTGCTGCTATTTTAGTATTTTGTTTGCTTGGGGTTTCAATATCCAAAAACCAGTATAGCTGACTTTAGTTTAAGAATTTAGATTAATAATGCCTTTATGCACCCCAATTTTTCTGGTCTGCTTAATGCAAAATATATGGTTTATTGTTTGTTTGTTTTACTGTTATTTTCCTATGTTTTGACTTTAAAATAAACTTTCCAAGCTGAAAAAAACTTTCAAGAGATTTTAACACAAATGACAATAGCTGAATGCCCCAGAAAAAGCTGTTCTTCCACTATGGTGACATACAATGTTCATGGCATCTGACACAAAGTCAGAATCTAATCTACATTTCTGAATGAATAAACAGTAAAAGATAGACCTTCAAAAATATATCCAGTCAGGATAGTATTCCTCAGTCTCTGTCAAATGACCATGAAATATATCCATTTGTCCAGGTACTTCCTCATCAAAATCTAACATAAAAAATATCTGAGTATTCTTAAGTGTGGGTGAACAGAGAGAAATACTTAAGATGTATTTATTGGTGCCTAGAGAAAATCCTTGCTTTAGGAAAAGAAACAGATAAAAAGTGCCCTAATCCCTTGTGCTGAATGGTTAGTGAAATTCTGAACATTTTTATGACACTTGTTCTGGAAGTAACAAGAGTAGCTCATTTAACAAGCTGATAAATATTTCTTAATGAGCCTCTTTGTACCAAACTGATATTTCTAATTAATATAAAATGGGGGCATCTTGTTTATAAGAATGTGGGATCAGAATCCATTTAGATTTTCTTTAAATTCTCAGTAGAATTCTATTGCCATAGCCCAAATGGCTTAGGTTAAATACTATGACTCACTGAGGGAACAATTTGGGAAATGCTAAAATTATAAAAATGTTTTCTCCCTTAAAAGAGCATCTGAACCTGGCACTGTTGATAGAATTATACAGGATGACTTCTCCTGGACTCTAGGAACAACAGTCCTCCCCCAAAACTTTTGGGCCTCTAAATCAGGTACAATTGTTCTCCTTCCTGTTCTGGCAGGAACATACTATACACTCCCTCCAACTGTGTCCATTTACCAGTGGTGTACTCACCCACCACAGCTTGCTTTACATTCCAATACAAAATATATCTACTCAACACTCAACAGTTATATTTGCAGAAGCTGTTTGGTATATACCGTCTGTATAGAGATTACAAAGGGGCACACATTCCCTCAAACAATTTATAATATCTCAGAGCTGGCTATGACAGGGTGTCAAGGTAAGAGCCAGACAAGACTTGAGAGGCTAAAGGGACTCCTATGACCCTACTTCAATGGCTGGAAAAGGCTTAAGATGTAAGGTAGCACTTCAAAGAGGCTCTGATCAAGTATTCCTTGCTATTTATTCTTCATGAAATTCCTTGTGGGGATTATTTACGTGACATAAAACGACCACAAAATCTCTGTGGTTTCCAACAAGTATTTATTTCTCATTCATGGCTTGTGTTCACTGTGGGTCAGCTTTATCTCTGCTCCAAGTTCAGAGAGCATTCTCCCTGGACGCAGGCTGATGGAGCAGTCATGAATGAAGCCTTGCCTGTCCTTGAGGCAAAGGGAAGAAAGAACACTGTGAGTCATGCACTGGCTCAGAAACCTCTGCTAGAAGTGGCTCATCGCTTTCCCTCGCATTTCATTTGCCACTGCAGTCACTGGGCGATACATAAGTTGAACAGTGCAGGGCTGTGTAAGCCTCCTCCGGGAGGGGGTCTACAGGGAGAAACACTGAATACAGTAGAAGTGTTCCAATCTTCCACAGCAAGTCAAAGTAATCTCCACCGCTAATTTGCACAAGGTAGAGGAAGGCCAAGGGGGGGATTTTAGTCAATTCTATTGCATAAGCAAGCAAAGACAAGAGCCATAGTTATTGGGCACCTCCCAGGCTATGTGCTTTACATAATTATTACATAGAATCATCTCAACACAGAGTCTGATGGAATCAGCTGCTTTATTTTACAGGGGAAAAAATAACCATGCTAAGGAATGATGTTAGGCTGAAGGCCATAAATATCAGATTGCAAGTGAATTTGATCCTTTAAGCCAGGTATACAGAGTGTCATCCTCCTCATCAAAAATATTTATTAAGAACTCATTCATATGTGACAGGAATTAATGCAGACATAGCCCCTTTAGAGTCGACAATCATATAGGCACATTTAGTATATGCATATTTTCTAAAAATGACAGATAAAACATGAATACAATACCCACATCAATGGGAAAAATGTTTACAGTCCATAAAACAAGGTAAGAACTTATGAAACTTATGCATATATAATAATAGGAACAATAGAAAGAAATCCATTCACGTTTTCATTATCTTAAAGCTCTATAACATTAGAGGACAAAGGTAGGTGGAATCTCTAGGAAAACTAATATGGTTTCTTAATATTTTTAAGTAGCTCAACAAAAGGGAAAAGAGTAGCATTCACGTCCTCAACTTTCCTTGTTCTGAGAATACTAAAACAACAAGGCATTCTTATAATCATGTGCACGCATATTCCCCAGATCGAGTTGGTAATTAATGATTAGGTCTGTCACTCTCTACTTTTACAGAATAAATACATTTATTTCTTTAAACTACAGTAACTCTCCCTCGAAAATGCTAATCACAGACAAATAAATATTTTCACTTTTATTCTCTATAGTGTCTCCCATCTGTACCCTTTTTTGTATACATAATTCAGTCAGTGTCCTAGGCCTCACTTATTCACACAAAGCCACATTTCTGGTTACACATTTGACTCTCACATCCACAACATGTTGAACCACAGCCTGAGTAGCTGGACTGTTCCAACCTACAGAACCATGGTTATTAAACTTCAGTTTCACAAGTATTACCTAAGGTACTTGTAAGAAGAAAAAATGAAAAAAGAAGATTTTGCCCTGTTCGTTGTCCATTCTGGTTCAATCTCTTCAATATAGAGAAGGGTCTAGGAATCAGCAGTTTAACTCAAGCCCTGGGGTGGGGGAATCTGAGGGCTTTCCCAGGCCCCAGGAGGAAAGTTGATTCTCCATTGCTCCTCTAATCTAATGCCACATTTTGATAGGAATTTCCAAAGATGTTTTATAGCAAATTTTATTATCTCAGGCTAGAATTTATCTTCATTCTGTACTGTAGGAGTGAATCACTGAATCCTCTTATGAATTATGCATTCTTGGGTTACTGTGACCCAAGAAGCTATGAGAATGCGCATATTCAAGGTGAATTTTCAGACTCAAAAAAAAAAAAAAAGTTTGTTTCTTGATTACAACAAATGCCAGCTGATGGAAAAGCAATAAAAATACCGTGGAAGGAAACTCAGGAAAATGCAAACAAGCTCAGTTTGCAATGAAAAATTCAGATTTGTCCAATATACAAGATGAAAATTTGACATAATTTTTGCTCAGATGGGTAAAAAACTGCTATAAAGATCCTGATGTGCATATTTTCAAAACAAACAATGATCCAACCTACACCATTAACATCTGGGTAAAGGAGGAAAGAACTTCCCAACCACACCTCTTCACGTGCTCTACTTCAAGCCAAGCTTGGCCACCACTGAAGGTCCCCTGAGTCTGCCCTGGTTCCACGTGCCTTCTCCTTTTGTTACTTCCCAACTGTTCCTTCACCTCAGCATGTTTGAATCATGACTATTCTTTAAGACCCAGTTTCAATGCTACCTACCCATTATATCATCTACATCCCTCCAGCCAGAAATAACCTATTCCTCCAACTTCCTCTGGTACTTTCTCTCTGCTCTGACAAAATTAATTGATTTTACTTTAATTATAATTATCTTAATTCACAGATGCCAATTTCTTACTATAAAGCCAGAGCCAAGGACTTATTTATCTTTATATTACCTAGAGTGCCTAGTATGGACAAATATTCCAGTGTGTATAGAAAAATAGATCAGTGAAGAAAGAATGCATATTAAAATACTTCGATTACCAGTAGATTCTCTAACTGGATGTAAGTGGAGACATAGAAAAAATTGCTAAGAAAACATCTTAATAAAGATGAATATTTCGATTGTTTTAAATCAAATTATCTCAAGCTCAACATCACTGACATTTTGAAGCAAATAGTTCTTTGTTGTGAGGTGATATCCTGTGCATTGTAAGATTATTAGCAAGTGTGTTTGGCCTCTATTCATGAGATGCCAGTCACAACTCCTCCTTCAGTTGTGACAACCAAAAATGTCTCCAAGATATTGTCAAATGACCCCTAGGGGTACAAAATCACCACTGGCTGAGAAGAGTATTTTAGAGTATAACTGTTTTTTATTTCTTTTTTTTTTAAATATTTTATTTATTTATTTGACAGAGAGAGAGAGAGAGAGAGAGATCACAAGTAGGCAGACAGGCAGGCAGAGGGAGAGGGAGAAGCAGGCTCCCCTCTGAGCAAGGAGCTGATGCAGGACTCGGTCCCAGGACCCTGGGACATGACCTAAGCTGAAGGCAGACGCCTAACCAACTGAGTCACCCAGGCGTCCCTCCCCTGACTTATTTTTTTTAATGTAATTTAATTTTATTATGTTATGTTAGTCACCATACAATACATCATTAGTTTTTGATGTAGTGATCCATGATTCATTGTTTTCATATAACAACCAGTGCTCCGTATAACTATTTTCTAAGAGTGTACAAGAAAAAGCCATGTATTTACCTGTTACTTATAGAGAATGGAGAAAAAGTCCAAGATGTAGTAGAAGCACTCTCATAGGAAAGACATCTGTGACATAGAAAAGAATATTTAATGTGCAGTCTCATAGTTACAGAGAGAATGAGGAAAATGACAGAAAACTTGAAATAAGCAGCTTATATTATTTTCAATAGGGGAAAAAGGTAGATACTGAAAATCTGTGTTGAAAATCTTGTCCCTGAAAAAACAAATCTTTGAAATATTTCCTTAAGTTGTCAGAATTTAGGAAGAAATAGGTAGCACTAGGATTAAACATGGATCCATTAAGGTCAGATTGTGCCATACTGACTTCACTTCCTTTTTATGACCACATAAATAAATTGGATAATACTGAATTTAAACTGTAAGAAATTTGATAAAAACTGGAACGATACCCTTTTCAAAGGTGTTGGAGCAGACACCGAATGCCACCCACTTAGGAGTCTTTCTTCAAGAAAATGTATGCAGCAGATAAACTAGGAGACCTTCTATTGCTAAGATTGTATAAATGCAGGTAGTACACCATACTCAGGTCACAACTTCCTTTCTCACTGATTGAACTCAAGAGGAAGAGTTCTTGGTATTTCAGTCTGAGGATAATAGAGGAGTGGAAACTCACCCAGCAAAAATACATAAAATGAAACCTGAAAATAAGGATGCAGATCCACCACTAGACTGTAAGCTTCAAGAGGACAAAAATAGCACTGCTTTAGCTCATTATTTACTGGCACAGAGTCAGTGCTCAATAATTATTAATGAGGAAATTATTGTCACCAATCTAATTTTACTCTACTTATTCATGAAGGTATGGTGGCCTTCACTTGGAGGAGCCAGAAGGCTAAACTTCACTTATTCCTTGATTGCAAGTTTGAAAGCGATTAGACAAGGTGAGAAAGGGCTTCCTGGCTTTTGAAGTCATTCATATATGAGCAAAACTATTATCCTCCAAAGATGCTAGCTTGGTGCTCTGCTAACAGATGAGTATATACTACACACAATTTATCCCTTCCATGCATGCTACCACCTCGGTGTGGAAAGTACAGCTGATTGTCTTTCCTTCTTTGACACAGGAGAGAGCAAGACTCAAGAACAGACATAATCATGCAGTCTGTTAGCACTCTTGGAGGGTCATGCTTACATGTCCTCACATTTTCAGGGCAGAGGAAGGGGGTGGGAAGCCTAGCATGACAATCAATATCAAAATTACAGCTCCATGATAAGAAAGGCTGTCAACGTGGTAATGACTTGTTTAAACATTTATTAAATCACTTCACAACAAATAGTAACACATGAAGTGTTATCTTCACATTTCACAGCGACATCACTTCTAAGCAGGAAAAATGCTAGCCAAACTGTTTTAAAATCCTCATCAAGATATTATTTAGTTAATATCGAGGGGCTTAATTATTCTTGTTTGTTCACAACCTTTTTATAAACAAATTTGGCAACCAATGCAAGCATGGATGTATTATTATTGCTGAGAAAATAGAAATCTAGTATCAGGAAATTCAATATTAGAATATCCACAACAAAATAATTTTAACCTTTTCTGTGCACTTTTCAGGCCTTCTCTATTTTAGTTTGACTTTCCATGACCATGGATGATAACAAAGTTATTATTGATGACAGAATCCTCACTAAAATTTATAAAAATCATATGAATTTAATGTTCAATCAAATGCTGCTCTTTTCATCATTTTTTAAATTTATACTCAAAAGAAAAGAAACAAAGAAAAGGAATGAATTTTTTTAAAAAACTACACGCTTATTGGTCATCCACAAAATGCCCCCCATTCTGGTATACACACACACACACACACACACACACACACACACACACACACACACGCACATGCACATACACACACATATTCATACATACACTTCTCACATAGACTATTCCTGGACGGGCTTGGTCACTTTTTTTTTTTTTTAAAGATTTTATTTATTTATTTGAGAGAGAGAATGAGATAGAGAGAGAGCATGAGAGGGGAAAGGGTCAGAGGGAGAAGCAGACTTCCTGCTGAGCAGGGAGCCCGATGCGGGACTCGATCCCGGGACTCCAGGATCATGACCTGAGCCGAAGGCAGTCGCTTAACCAACTGAGCCACCCAGGCGCCCTGGCTTGGTCACTTTTTTAGAACAGGTCAAAGAAAGGTATTGATAATGTAACATTTTTACATCTGTTTATTACCTGAGTCATTTATCTTTGTATTAATTGGGATATAGGTTAAGCTGTCAAAACAAAGAGGCCATAGTTGAAAGGCTTAAGGACATCAAGTTCTGAATAAGTAGTTCAAAGCTCCTGTGGTGTCTCCACAAAGGTAGAGACCCTACATCCTTCTTTAATGTCACTTCACCACCCACCAGAGTGTTGCCTGTCTGCCCCTGATGGTGGCTCACCACCATGTCTACTGTGCCCTCATTCCAGCACAGGAAATTTGTGTTGGGCGGGGGAGGAGTATAAAACAGAACATGCCCTTTCTCTAAGGGCACTATTTAGAAGTTGTTCACATCACAGCCCTTTGACCAGAACAGAGTCACTTAGCCACTCTAAAATGCAAGAGAGATTGGAAAATATTGCTTTGATCTTGAGGTAGCTATGTGCCCAGCTATAATTTGAAGGTTCTGTTAGAAAGGAAAAAGGAGAAATAGATATTGGGGACATCTACAAGGCTCTGACAGACTTTGAACTATTTTTAGTATTTGACCCGAGTTCAGTCTTGCTGTTACTCTAGGAAGCAGAAAATGCTTTCTTTGAATAGCCAAAACACCTGATCCCAAACATGGTGAAACAGCCCATGCTGGAAGACACTGGATAGGTTTTTGTTTTAACTTTCTAACAAATTTTTCTCAGAGTGGCACATTCTGATCTCAAGTCCAAGAAGTTCTTACTGAAAAGAGTCTGTGTCTGGCAGAAGCCTGGATGCTACATGTGACCACCATTCGTGCCACAAAAGACAGCAAGTTACAAAAGCAGGCATGATTTTATGCTGAAATTAATTCAGGAGTAGAGAACTTCCTCCCCTTTGCCTGATAGAGCATAAACCTTTTAGACTGAGAAGAACCCACCTCTTTATTCTTTGGACTCTGTGATAGGCTGAACCTCATGTAGCTCATTAATGGCAGATGGGATGACATCTACATAGTCTGATTCCCAATTTGGTGCTTTTTCCACTGCATCAAAGTGCCTCTAATATGGCAACCGGTATCAATAAAAATACAATGACAATGCTCAGGTTATTATATTGATACCCAAACAGTCTAGTGGGGGGCAATGGGAGAGTAAAAATCTAGTGAACTAGAAGAGATTGTTATTCACAGCGAAGGCTTAGACTTCTCTGCAGTATAAGCTCCTTGAGGACAGGATCGTTGTGTGTTTTGTCTACTGCTATTCCTATCACACAGTAAACACAAATAAATATTTGTAGAATTGATGAACAGATGAGACTCACGCAACCCCCAGTCTCTACCTGAAGCTCAAACTCTGCAAACCCTGCTCTTACACTGGTTGTTCTTAGAGCAGCTCCCTTGGAACTGGAGGCAGCAGTGTGCAAGAGCCTCAGTCCTTGTGCTGCCTCCCAGTCGTTCCCCAGGAGCAATGGTACAGCCATGCCCCCTTCTCCATAGGAGCAGTGTGGAGCCATCTAATCACATATGTAGACCATCAGTTCAGAGTTTCTCCTCAGGGAACATTTTCCTTATACTGTCTAAAGATGTTTTCTTTTCTCTGCTGCCCCCCCAAGTCCCCATCTCTTCCACTTCTCTTTAGATGTCATAGTCAACCCGGTCCTTCCTTCTCACTTAACCACACCCATATGATTTTAAAAATAGAAAATATTCTTGAAATACTGAGTAACTCAACACTGAAAAATTCTCTAAGTAATTCAGCAGTCCCTGATCATACACTGTATCCTAACTACCCAATTGTAAAAATCCCAATTCACCAGACAAGCTCATGATGAACTAGAAAAAACAAGCTGTATAAGTACTGTGGAGCTATCTCTACGCAGGAAAGAAAATGAAAGAGAAAGGGGAAATAGAAAAAGACCTTTACTGTGCTTTCATTCTGCTGTTATAAGAGTAACAACTCAAAACTGTTGAATATTTTGCAGTTTACACAATCCTATGGTGCACATAATTAAACCGAAGCTAGGTATTATTAAGTGGGTTGTTCAATATGATATAACTGATATATCTTGGAACATAGAACCAGATTGATGTCTTTTGAGTCTAAATGTTATGTTCTTGTCAATACATCATGTTACTTTTTAAAAGATTAACATAAATTCTGAAATCATAAAAAAAAAAGCCTTACATCTTCTGGAAAGTCAATGGATCCAATAAATACAACAGAGTTTTTAAACCATGGTTTTATAGCCTAGTAATTTATCTTGGTCACTTAAGACATTTTTTTACAAGTAATTTATTAATAATAATAAGGTACTATAGTTCAGGAGTGGCTAATTTTTCTATAACTTAGAGTAAATATACCTGTCATACACACTCACTCAATACAATATATTTTTGGGAGGTGGACACGAAATCTGTGCAGTAATAGCTACCACTAGCATTTGCACAGAACTCCACCTCCACCAATGATAGTGTACCTCAAAGAGGGGGACAGCATTTTTGCATGTGTCATGTGAGAACCTGAGAACCTCCTGGGTCAAAAAAGGAATCTGGGGTTACAAATTTTATTGTCATTCTTTTTTATTAACCACAGTGCAAATTTGTGACACTCAGTCATAAGTAAGACCAATGAAGATCTCAACCTGGAGGGGATCCAGGGCTATTATAGGAAAAGAAATGAAAATTAATCATCATTTTATATAAATGCCAGCATATTGCCTTTGGTGAGGTCCATTATTATGACTAAAGGAGTGTGGAAAACTGGGAAACAATTCAAAGAACAGGGTTCACCTTCCATTAGTCAGAACAAATGCTGTTTCTCTGAGATCTTCTCTGTCTACATCATGTAATTTTAACTGACTTCTCCTTCTCCCAATGTCCAGTGTTCTATGCACTCATTAGCTACTATAACAGTTATTGCTCTGGTAATTACTCATTACATTTTTGCCTTTTCTCCAAATATAGAACCTACTATAAACATCTACATGCAGGTTTTTGTGTGGATATAAGTTTACACAACTCCTTTGGGTAAATACCAAGGACCACGATTACTGGATTGTAAGGCAAAAATACATTTAGTTTTGTAATACAAGAGACCATCAAACTGTCTTCCAAAGTGACTATACCATTTGGCATTCCAACTAGCAATGAATGAGAGTTCCTGTTGCACTACATTCTCACCAGCATTTGGTGTTGTCAGTGCTTTGGATTTTGGCCATTCTAATGTGTGTACTGATAACTTAATGATATAACAGAGACAAGGGTCAATTACTTGAATGAACTCAGATCTAGTGAAAAACAAGGAGTTCTATATGCATAGAAGTATAGTCAGCTGGCTGGTCTGCATTAAGGACAGGGAATGTCGAATATATGGCTCTCTCTGTACATGGGGTGGTAGATGTGGTGGTAGGACAATGGGAACAATCCCTTCAAACTGCTTCTTTGATCTCAGTGTAATATTACTCAAGATTATCAGAAGAGATTGAGAATAAGAAAGGACACGAGGCTTGAGAAGAGTGTAGAAATAATTGGAGAAAATAAGACAAAGGAAGTGTAAGTCTGCCTGACAACACTAAAGCTCCCATTGAAATGATCATGAATTTAAAATGAGATGAGTCAGCATAAATTTTTCCTGAGTCAAATTCAGCTACTTAGGTGTAGGCACAAAGTAGGCAGAGTTTAAGTACTATTTTACCACTCTAAGCTGTGTGATCCTGAAAGACTTACTTAGTTTCTCCAAGCTTCTATTTCCTGATTTATTTTTATAGGTATGTTGTAAGACTCAGATGAGATAATATATGTATACTGTAGTGATTAAGAACTCAAACACTGGAATTAGTCTGATTGCATATAAACCCTGACTCGCGTTAGTAAAAGAGACAGGGGGGCACCTGGGTGGCTCAGTCGGTTAAGTGCCTGCCTCTTGATCTTAGCTCAGGTCTTGATCTTAGGGTCGTGAGTTCAAGCCCTAAGCTGGGCTCTAAGCCTACTCAAAAAAAAAAAAAAAAAAAAGAGAGAGAGAGAGAGAGAGAGAGGGACAAGGGAAATTAGGGCAAAAGCAAAGTAATGTTTATAATTACAAACCATGGAATCTAAGATGGATAAGGAGGGAAGTAAGAATATGAAACAGAATAAGGGAAGACAGTAAAATGTAACTAGATCAGTGTGGGGAGTCTCGTTTTGTTTTGGAGTCAGGTTATCAGCTCAAACCATATGTGGTCAAAAAGTAGCATGCCAAAAACTGAGATTATGGTAGGAATGCAATAATTGATACACCATTGGAAGTAAATGTCTCATATAAGTCAGAGGAATAGATTAATGAATCTGAAGAGGTCAAGAAGCTAAAGTCTGGGGCACCTGGGTGGCTGAGTTCGTTGAGCATCCAACTCTTGGTTTCAGCTTAGGCTATGATCTCATGGGTCATGGGATCGAGTCCCCCCATTGGGCTCTGTGTTCAGTGGGGAGTTTGCTTGAAAATTCTTTTTCACTGCTCCTCCCCCCACTCACACTTGTTCTCTCTCTCTCTCAAAATAAATAAATAAATAAATCTTTAAAAAAGAGAAGCTAAAAGCCTGAATATCATCTCTGTGGATATCGAAATCACTAAGAAGTATGACGGGGAGTAGCGTTGATAAGAATGACAATGAATGGCAAGATTTCATTCTTTTTTATGGCTGACTACTATTCCATTGTATATATATACCCCAACTTCTTTATCCATTTGGCAATCGATAGACAGTTGGGCTGTTTCCATATCATGGCTACTGTATATAATGCTGCTATAAACATAGGGGTACATGTAACCCTTTGAATTAGTGTTTTTGTATTCTTTGGGTAAATACATGGATGGAGCTAGGAAGTATAATGTTAAGTGAAATAAGTCAGACAGAGAAAGACAAATACCTTGTGATTTCACTGATATGTGGAACAAAAGAAGCATAGGAAAAAATGAGAGAGAGAGTCAAAACAAGAAACAGACTTTTAATTATAGAGAACAATCTGCTGGTTGCCAGAGGGGAGGGGGTTGGGGCCATGGGTTAAATATAGGTAATGGAAATTAAGTAGTGCACTTGTGATGAGCACAGGGTGATGTATGGAACCATTGAATTACTATATTGTACATGTGAAACTAATATAACACTACATGTTGCCTTAATGGAATTAAAATAAAATAAAAACTTAAAAAAAATGAATGACAGTGAAGCACAAGCTAAAATATTCAGGAATAAGAGGGTCCTGTAAATGAGTGTAACAAGGAGGAAAGTGTGGCTAATCTCATGGCTGGACCTTCAAAGGCAGGGAGGAGTAAAAGAGGAACAAGGGCATGAAATGATACTACTACCTTATTTGGAAGCCCAGTAGTACAAGATGTATGGGAGGAGAAACAGCCCCCACTTGACAGAATGCAGAGCACATTTGAAACATCTAGCTTCCTAAGACTCAAAAGTCATATTCCTAGGTCATAAGCCAGCCACTCAACTCTGCCACACTCCATAGGAATCCACCTCTATATGACACTGCAGGTTTAGAAGAGTCTGGAGAAAACAAAATATCAACCCATGTAATAATGGGGGTCTAAAAAAATATGGAGATATGCAATAGTGGCAGCCTCAGAAAATATGCAGAGTAGTCAACTAAATACTTGTCTAAAAAGTTAGCATCAATGGTGGGATAAATAACGAATCACTATTTGCTTTCAAATGAACTTTTATATTTTCTTGATTCTTCCAATTTTTTACATTAATATAGGGATAATTCAAGGAAAGACTGAGTTTATTCTCTCTGTACATATATATGGAATATATTCCTAGGGGTATTTTGGATCTATTTAAACCAACTGCCTGGTTTGCCTCCACAATACTACAGTAGTGAAGTTACCCTGTAGCAAATAGGCAGCTGGAGGCAGTCGGCAATTGTAATAGGCAGTTATCAAAATGGCATTAAATTCTATAAAACCACAAATAACAACAATGTTGATAAGTTTTTAAAATATCCTTTGAAACTATTTCACATCTGGAATGGCTAAATTGAGACGATCATCACAGGAAAATTAAGTCACCAAAAATAATATGATAATAAACCATTACAACACACAGCAGCTTTTTATCAGCAATGTTAAGCTAATGGGAGAAGTGCAAAAGTCTCAACTCTATCACCATTTAGCCTGGAATAAATAAAAACTTATGACAGAACAAATTAAGGAGGGAACGATTTAATACCATAATTAGTAGTGAGAAATGTAAAAATTAGTAATTATTGAAGAAACCATATGTTTAATGTATTAGCTGTAGCTATTAAAACTGTATTATATTATTTTGTCAGATTATGTAATGAGTGAGATTTTTCCAAAGTATAAGCTACTTCCTGGGAGGAAGATTAGGTTTTGGGGAAGCCTCATTATTTAGGCCACAGTTAACTGTACATTAGTTTTGTATTATGGTTTGCACACTGGGAGGTCTAATTCAATTGTAAAAATAGGTTTTTAAAAGAATTTGATGAGGTGTCAAAAAACAATATTTAGCAACTGGTAATTCCCGAGCACTGAATAAATCTGGAGCCTCTATGCCTCCCAGAATCATGTGAGATTTTAGGAAGTCAACCTGGGAAAGTTCCAGGTGTCCCTCACTAATACAGGAATCCGTTGCCAGTTAAGACTTAAATCCACACTCAGAAGTGCTCAAAATATCAGGTTAATTCCAGAATATTCCCAGGAATAGCAGTAGTTGCTAGATGAGGTAAGTCCATTCATAACTACAAAAATAGTTGAAGAAAACTACATGCAGACCCACCTAAATTATTTAGGATATTTCTAACCTTTCATGGCTTAATACAGGGAATACTCTTATTCATTGATTTATTAATTCTTCACAAAATATTAAACACCCCCACTGTAGCATGTACTGGGATATACTTCCACTTACAGGCCTTATATTTTATTAGGGAAGAGACTAAATATATACATGTAAACATGCATGCATATGTAAATGAAACTAACTCAAAGTTGGGTTAAATGCTTTGAAAGAAGTTCACCAAAATGATTATTGGGTCCAGGAATCTCCTTTACAAAGCCAGGGAAGCCCTCTCTGAAGAGGCAACATTAGTAACAACCTACAAGAACAGGAGCCAGCCTTGACAAGTGTATCGGGAAAGAATGTTCCAGGGAAAGCATGTGCAGAAGAGTTTCCTGGAGCAGAGTGGAATTTGGCAAATATTCACAAAACAGGATTCCATCATAGCTGGAATATATCAGAGAGGAGAGTACCTCAGTTCAATGATTTTTAATAAATACATATAATTGTGCAACCATTACCACCAACCGCTTTAAAGCTTTTCATCACTCCAAAAAGTTGCCTCATTTACTTTGTAGTTAATCGCCACTCCTATCTCCAGCTCCAGGCAACTAGCGATCTGTGTCTTTTCTTCATAGATTTCCTTTTTCTAGAAATGTCATATAAATTTAATCACACAATATGTGTAGTCTTTGTGTCTGGTTTCTTTCACTTAGCATAATGTGTTTTAGGTTCCTCTGTCATTTCATGTATCAGCAGTAGTTTGTCACTTTTTATTTCTGAATTGTATTTCATTGTATGGATATACCACATTTTCTTTATTCATTTACCAGTTGGACATTTGGATTGTTTCTACTTTGGGGCTATATGCATAATGCTGCTATAAATATTGGTTCATATAAATATGAACACAAGTTTGGGGTAGATAATTCAGAGTGAAATTGCTTGATCATATGGTAACTCCATGATTAACTTTTTAAGAAGTTGCCACATTGTTTGAGCCATATGTTTTTAATTCCTGGCTCACAGACTAGTTTTGAAGGATAATAACAATTACCGGAGAGCCTACTGGGATAATTGATGGAACCTGTACCATACTCCTCTTATTCCAACCTGACAGTGTAACATCACAAGAAACCTGGATATGAAAATAACAACTATTGCCATTTACAGATGGGAGAGTTCAAAAGAGTGAGAACAAAGTGACCACCTTATGAAAAGTTCATGTAAACTAATTAAATGTTTTTAGTGAATCTCACAGTTCATCATGTTAATACAGGGTCTGTCAAAACAAATTTGAATTATTGGAACTAAGGTGTGTGTATAGGTCCATCCAGCTTGGAAATGCACTTTGTGCTAAACAGAAATATTTATCCACCATGAGGTCAAACATAGAAGATTCTCCTTTTTCCTAATAAGAGTCGCTTCCATGATATTTAAGTATTTCTAGCTGCCCATCATCTACATCTGAAAATGGACTTTCCCATGATATCTTTGGATCTCAAAAATTTTGAAGGTAAATGAAATGCTAAATGGGCCTGTTAGTAGAGAGTGGCAAACCTGATGAAGACAATGTGCAATGACTTTCTATATGAGGCAGAAACATGCACAACGCATAAAGAAAAAGAAACTAAATATATCTGATGTTGTTATAAAGGCAAACAGAGCCAAAAGCAATTTGTCTGTGCTTCTTTCCCATCTGTGTGGCTCCTTCAGTTAAACAGCCAATGTAGTCAAATCTGATTTGCTTTCCCATTATAAAAGTTGTGGCTTAACTAGGAGCTACGCCGGAATGTCTAGATAAAGACATCTTTACATAAATACTGTATATACATCTATGTTTTATACATATGCTTTCTACATGTGAATTTTTATACACACACCCTGTTTTCCCATCTTCAGGTAATATATTAGGCCAGGAGAAACATTTAAAGGGAAGCTTTTCTTCCAGAGCTGAGAGAATTGTTCTTTCTCCTAAACTTGACTATAACACTAGAAAAGTTAGAGAGTTATTTGCCTGTTCTCATACCAGAAAAGAAAGTTGTTATCTCCCTTACAGTCAGGAATGGAAGAAATAAACTGAATGCTTTGAGAAATATTCCCCAGGCAGACAGAAGGTATATGTACTGTGGTCCATGTCCATCTGATTGGGGGGCTAAGAGGCTAAGTCCAACACTAAGTGTTTCTCATGAGGAGTCAAACATGACATCAGATACCCTTTCCTTCAGACTAGTGCTCCAACCTGCTGACCATTCTAGCTATAAACATTTGCCCCAGCTGTATTTTCCCACTCCTGGATGATTGTCTGCCTGGCAACAAGACGACAGAAGTACTAAGCCAAAATATCCTTATGTGGGCATAGCTGCCTCTTCGTGGCAGAGCCAATTTGGAACATATCCATTGGCAGGGATGTCCCAGAAGCAGCCAATTTTAGTTCAGCTTCTTTAAAACTCTGGATTGTAAACAAACAGTAAGATTTTCCACTGTGGAAGGGAGAATAATGAGAAGAAGGATACAGAAGAGAAGCAGTAGGTTAGGCTAACACCTAGTTCACCAGAGCAATTAGGGATTAAAAGAATGAGCTGAAACCCTTCCGGGACTCTACTGCTAAGGCCCCAGGTCTTCCATTATTTAGAATCCATGAACTACATGTAGCTCTTCCCTCCTTTTCTTCCCTGCCCTTAAGTTATTAAATCTCCCTATCATTGCTTGTTTTTTCTCCTCCTTTTTCTCAATATTCGAAGTAGTAGGTCAAAATTGGACATGTTTAGTAGGTGGCTGTTGGTTTAATAGTAAGGGGTAGTTGCTGTAATTGCTTCATTTGAATAGCATTAATATGATGTCATGGATTTTGCAAACAATTTTTTCTAGATTAAATATTCTTGAAAAATCGTAATTTTTTAAATTCAACAAAATTTAAGGCGGGTCCAGTTATATCCATTCCATAAATATATGTCTTCTAGAATCAAGCACAACTTTGGTAGGCATGTTTCACCTGTCACACTGCTCTGTAGTACAATAGAGTCAAAAGAGCAAGGAGTTTAGAGTCAGGTGGCCAAGCTAGGATTTAAAGCCCCTATTACTTATTAGTTTACTGAATGTCCTGGGGCAATATCCTTGAGTTCTCTGAGCTTTGGTTTCCTCTTAACAAAAAGGGAATAATAATAATGATTACTTCACTGGGTTGCTGTGAAAACTAAATGACTCTCTGCACCCAACAAAATAGTTACCAGAGTTGTTAATTATATTATCATTAATGTATTAGTGTGCTGTTAATCAAAATGATGTGAAATCACTGATGATCAGCTCACAATATGGATGTGATAAAAAAATCATTTCAGTTTGGGATCAGTAAGGTACCTATGGTCAATAATGTAATCTTGAAATTTAATGCATTGAGCACTATCAATTACAATGTAAAAAATACAGGTAACCTAGTACCATCCATTAATTGAGAAAATATAGTGACAAAATGCCATCTTGAATTTGGGATCTCTTTTAAGTGTATTTGTATTTTATTGATCACAGCAGTATTTATATGCATTTAGGAAAAAACACAGTACATTTTCATGTTAGAAATATTTTTCAGATTACTAAAAAAAAAAAGTTTGGTGTGCATATGGATTGGTGGGCTCTGTCCAACAACTCCATCACTCCTCACAGTCCCTTGGCACACAGACTGGGAATCACCAACATTGGTTAAGGTCAAAACAGACAAGGGAGCCTTACGCTTACTAGTTCTGCTTGCCAAGTAGAAATGCTAACCTGCTCTTTCCCAGAATTTTAAAAAAGCATTTGAAGATATTTCACAAGATAAATGGAAATGGGATAAACACAAGGCCTTAAGGAAAATATAGTTCTGGTGCATTTATTAAGCACTTGGATCTGATGCATGACACCTGCTTGAAACTCAAAGAATTATCACAGGCTCTGCCGAGGAAGAAAAGACAAGAATTATGACTGCACACAGGCTCATACTTCAGCAAGTCAATGTTTTTAAATCAATGAAAAACAATCCAGTGATTGTGTTTGCTTCAAAGAGAAAGCAACGTAAGATGACATACAGTATTTCAAGCTGTTCAAATTACTGATGGCAGAGTGGCAAGATATATATCCATTAAAACCAAATAGTTGTTTCAAAGTATGTTGGCCAACAGAGATAAATAGTGTCTCTCTGAAGTAAATAAAAAATGATTTCTTTACTCAGAATTTTGGACCCTATAATGCTTTCAACTACAAGTACCTCTTATTTTAGAAATTTTCATTTATACCTTCATTGGATTTCTTCAGTTAGCCCACCAAAATCATTTCTGCCTAGCAAAGAGGCATATGCATTAGGAACAAAGTATGCATATTTCTATAATAGACTCTCTGATGGCCTTATTAATATTGATAAATTGATCATATTGAATGAGTTAAACATGAATGAGTTAAATGTGTTAAATGCAAAGGCTACTTTCATAGGAGTATTACATCATCAGTACTACCACCAGGCTAGAAATTAATGAGCCATGTTTAAGAGCATTATTTTTCAAGAGGAAGAAGTATGTGCAATATATCTTTCTTTCTTGATTCTTCTCTCATCAGCATTTTCATTAATAAACTTTAAAAAAAGAAAACTTTGATACACAAAGTACTAATCACCATCTACTTTTCCTCAAAGACTTGCATCCTCCTAATCAGTGAAAATTATCCTCTCTTCTTTATCTGTCTAGAAAGTCCAAGGTAACTAATATGGGACCACAGAATATTGACCAATCAATAGCATTTGCCAATTCTAGATGTTCAAAACTTGAATAGATTTCTTCTATACAAGGATTTTGTACAAGCGATGATTTAAAAATTACCTTAGTATTATTCCAAGGCCCTTTCCTCTCAACTGTAAGCTATGCCCCTTCCCATAAGACACAGCCTAAAAAAGAGAAATATAAATAGAAGTTCCTCAAAGCTAGAAAAAACTACTTTATTTAATCTCTCCTACTATATACTCCCTTCAAAGAAATGATTATAAAGTCCAGAAGCCAGACTTACATTTTCATCAGAAACCTGGAAAAATGCAAGAGATTCTAATGAATTTTGTTTGATAAAGACACCAAATAGAGAAGAGTAGTGTTTATTGAAGGCTAGAATATATTATGATGTTTTAAAATAAAAGTTAAAAGTATATGAATAAAGTGGATAATTGCTGGTTCCTAGTCTTTATAAAGAAAACCACATAGGATAATGAAAGGTGTGAAAATGACCAATGTTTGTACTCATCGATGGTATAAATATCTATGAGTCTTAGACAATTGACCATGAGAAAGCAACACATTACTATGGTTAAAACAACACTGTGGTTATTTAAAAGAATGTAAATTTGTTAGTTAAATAATTGATCAAACAATAACACTACTGATTTAATTTTTAAACTCTGTAATTTGGACATACATCTTAGAGTCATGGCATAAAATATTAGCAAAGAATATTAAAATTTGGAAAATAGAAAAAATAGATTAAAAATTCTAACCTAAATTTAGTAAAAATGCTGAAATACCTAGGTATTTTCTATGAAGTATCTATTTTTTTTCATTTTCACAATCATATGCTTATATTGATTTCCATTTATGCTCAAGACCAATGAGTTCAAAAGCACCTACACCAAGAATTAAATTCATGTATGCCTAACCTCAAACTCTCTGACTCTAACTACTATTGAAGGTTATACTATGAAATCTTGGTTTTACCTCTAGATCTATTTCTCCCTAAGTTTCCCCCATAATAATAAAGAAACCATCATCTCTCAATTAGTCAAGCCTTAAGCCCAGGCATTACTCTTGACTCCCTCTTTCACTCACACTCTACATTCAACCCATCATCAGTAAGCCCTGCTAACCTCTTTAAATTTTTCTCCAAGTTTCTACCTCTACCATCTTGTCCTGAGTCATCCTTTTCTCTCACCCAGAATACTCAGTATCCTAACTGGTATTCTTGCTTCCATTCCTGCTATAACACATGCCAGACTTGGTAATATTTAAAATTGTAAATCAGATCTGGCTCCAAAGGTTTCCCACTCTGCTTAGAATAAAATCTTAAATCTCTACACTGGCATATCAAAGCCCCACATGACCTGGTCCCTCCCTCTCATCCTCTAGACTCCCTCTTTTCTAGTGAGAGCCAGACATTCACGTGCTAAGTTTATCTCTCTCTGTAGAGTCCTTATACTTGTTCTTACCTCTCCTGGCAGTGCTTTTGCTTAGGGCTGGCCCTGTCTTATAGTCAGATCTCAGTTTAGATGTCACCTCCCCCAGGAAATGCCTTTTCTGACTCCCAAATTGAAAGTAGCCAGCCATTCACTATTCACTTTACCCTATTTTAATTCTCTGCCTAAAATTTCTCACATCAGCCATTTTCTTGTTTTTGTTAGTTTGTTCATTTTTTGCTTTTTTTTTTTTTAAGATTTATTTATTTATTTATTTATTTGAGAGAGAGAGAAATCATGCGCACGTGGAAGGGTAGGGGCAGAGGGAAAGGGGAGAGAGAAGCTCAAGGAGACTCCCCATTGAGTGAGAAGCCTGACACATGGCTCCATCCCATGACCCTGAGACCATGACCTGAGCTGAAACCAAGAGTTAGAATCTCAACCAACTGAGCCACCCAGGCACCCCTGTTTATTGTTTTTCTACCCCCCAAAGAACAAGTTCTATAAGACTTTGTCTAATTCACTGCTGGATTTCCAGTGCCCCAGAAACTAGATGCCCAATGAATATTTTTTGAGTGAAGCATGAAGAGAGCTGCTACGCACACATGGAGCATTTTACCAACTGCCTGCACAGAACGATTGCGGCAATGCTGACAGCCATCCCCTCCACCCTCCTCCCACCCTCCTTTATCCAATTCATAGATATTGTAACCCTGCAATTAAAACTTCAATGTAAGAAAAAATTCTCTTTGTGAAAATTAAGATATCCACCCCCAATGGCTTACATTTTAAGATTTAGCAGTCATTGACACCTCAATGTAAATGTTTAATGATTATGTATCTGAAGATAGGGATGAACAAAGTAAAAATATAAAATAAAAATAAAAGCCCGAAGCTATTAAGTGACTTAAAGTGAGGAAAAGGGGAACTTGGGCTTCAAGACACACCTGATAAATTCCAAGACTGTCTAGCTTCTGTCCTGAAAAGGAGCTTTGTCTAACAAGTGAGGCCTGATGCAGACTTAATGTTTCTTAGAAACAGTCTTCAAGTACTGACAAAAGATGGCCATCTGTTCTTCTGATGCTAAAGACAGACAAAGGGAGAAAGAATAAAATGCAGTACAGAGGGTTTGGATTAGATATGGACAAGGATGCCTACACAGAAATGTGAGGTGTTATACAATGGAATAAGTTTCTGGAAGAAAACAGTTTTAAGTTCTCTTAATATGGAGCTCTTTAGAACTAATTTAGATTTGAATCAGCAAAAGATGCTTAAGAAGTCAGGAAAGTGGACTTTATTCCTCTGTTCTTGTGATATCATTTGACACAGTGAATAAAGATAACCAAAAGGTCTTGAACAATTAGAAATCCAGAGCAAAGAATGCCTAATGCAGGACTGTCAACTACATGCTGCAGATTGGAGACCAAAAATTCAACCCGAGCACATTAAGCTTTTGTATTTAATTTACTTGTATCAGAAGTCACCTTTTACATGACATAGAGTTGCCTGAGTGGTCTGCAAGGAGAGTACCAGAACACAAAACAAGAAAGAAGAGTGCCAGTAGCTTCCATTACTTTTGCAACTTTCTCCATACAATATTCTTCCTTTCTTCAAATCCTCTTTTATTTGAGTATCTAACAAGGCACTAACCTGCAGAAGTTCATGTTCATTATGCAAAATTTCTCTTCTATTCTGCTAATTTCCATATTCACTCTATACTCCCAAGCCAAACCAGGGCACCAAAGAATAGTTACAGGTTTTCAAGGATCCCAAGAACAAGGGTCTACTCATTTTGGTTTTGAGGCTCTGGAAATTTTGTTGTTCTTGATGCTTTTAATGTTATGTTTTCTTTTCTAAAAGAATTTTAGAATACTGATATTAGTATATTCCATCCAATCTACATGACGGCCTTATGACCTAATACCTTGTTTACATTCGATCACATTCTAAGGAACTGAAGGCCAAATGGTGTCCAGTATGCTTTCTGAATGAAGTTTGCACAGTAGTTGTTATCAAAAAGCTTGTAGTTGTGGGGCACCTGGGTGGCTCAGTCGGTTAAGCATCTGCCTTCAGCTCAGGTCATGATCCCAGGGTCCTGGGATCAAGCCCCACATCAGGCTCCCTACTCAGTGGAGAGCCTGCTTCTCCGTCTCCCTCTCCCTCTGCCCCTCCCTCCCACTTGTGTGCATGCCCTCTCTCACTCTCTTGCTCTGCTCTCTCTCTCTCTCTCTCTCAAATAAATAAATAATCTTTTAAAAAAAAAAACAACTTGAAGTTGTGAAAACATACTAACCAGAAAAAACCTGCCCAACAGACAACACAGCCTAATCTGACTGCAGAACATTTTGCAATAGTTCATTATTAGTGCATATAAAAACAAATATGCGGGGTGGCTCAGTCAGTTAAGCGGCTGCCTTCAGCCTGGGTCATGATCCCAGGATGCTGGGATCGAGTCCCACATCGGGCTCCTTGCTCAGCAGGGAGCCTGCTTCTCCTTCTCTCTCCCTCTGCTTGTGCTCTCTCTGTCAAATAAATAAAATCTTTAAAAAAAATAAAAATAAAAAATAAAAGATACATGGTACTTTAGAATGCAATTTGTTAACAAAATTAAAAAAAATATGCTCTGGAGAATGTTTCATTTAGTTATCATTTTTATGATTATATTTTACATTTTATACGTATTCTTAAATTGATTGGCCCATGAAAATAAAAGAGTAGTGGTTAAAATTAAAAATTAATTTAAAAAAGAGAAATAATTAAAGCAAAGAAGAATCAGATTATAGTACCTTGTGTTCAAAAGCAAAATAAAAATTGCATTGACAAAGAGTGACATGGTAAAAAAGAAGTACATTCATTACTTTAAAATATAACAAGACATAGAGCTTCAATAAAAAAATCTTCATTTTTAATATTTGTAACTTGAATAGTGATCTTTATGGTTTTGTTTGGACTTAATTTATACATTATGGTGCATTTTATAATTATATAAAATGTATACTTTGCTTTATGCTTATATAATATTTAAGAAACTTTATATTGGATATAATTTAAGTCAACTCCAAAGTCAAAGAGGTGTTTTTTGGGGGCGCCTGGGTGCCTCAGATGGTTAAGCATCTGCTTTCAGCTCAGGTCATGATCCCAGGGTCCTGGGATCGGGTCCCGCATCGGGCTCCCTGCTCAGAGGGGAGTCTGCTTCTCCTTCTGCCTCTCTCTCTCTCTGTCTCTCATGAATAAATAAATAAAATCTTTAAAAAAAAAGGAAGTGTTTTTTTGTTTTGTTCTTTTTTTTTTTCCTTAAAAGATGGTGGAAAATTATCTAAGATTAAGAAATACTAGAATAACTGAGCCCTATATGGGTTAAAGGGAAAATGACTTGGTTACTTGATTTACATAATGTACGCTAAGTCATCAAATAGTTACAATCATTTTTAAAGAAGCGTTGGTAATCCAAACAAATCATCCCCCATGTTTTGTGCCTTCACAGGCACCCTATATGCAACCTAACTCAGAGCTGTCACTAACTGGAATCTACTTCCCCATACCCCCACAGCACACACACTAAATGAATGTTGATAAATCACGTTGACTGATTTGATATCCAGAGAGAACTGTACTTCTGAAACTTTAGAGTACCTAAGAACAACCAGGGTGCTTAGGGAAAAGGCAGAGTCTCAGGCACTTCTTCCGGAAATTCTGATTTCTTCAATCTTGATTAATTCTGAGACTCTGCACTTTCCCCCAAGCACCCCAGGTAGTACTGATGCAGGTGATCCCAGGTCCACCCTCAGAGAAACATACTTTACCATGATATTGTGAAAATAAGAAGAGGTTACATTGCGTTCCTTGTAATTGTGTCATGCAAATAAATGACTGGGGAAAGGAAATGATTGGAGAATTTTAGAGAACTGCAACTGGAGGAATATTCAAGTCCACTCTGGTACTGAATATGAGTTAGCGATCATCATTTTCAGTCAGTTTTCTAACCACAAGATAAATTTTGCAGACATATCTGTCCTTTTGGTGCCTAACTTTAAGCGTCTACGTTTTTATGATATAAGAAGCTTCATTGTATAAGCTGTTAGAAGACTGAGCTCTTGAGATTTACCTCCTGGGATCATATCCCAGTTACTCCACTTACCAGCTATGTGACTATGGACAATTACTTAACTTCTTGGTGCCTCAGTTTTCTCACCTATAAAATGGGAATGAAAATAATCACATGGAAATAACAAGGAGGTGAAATGAAATAATGTGTGAAGCTAGAATCCTGCTTAGCTACATAGTAGGAGTCCAGTAGATTTTAGATGGTCTTATTACTGTTATCATTATCTTTATCATAGCTATTTTCATGATCATTACATAAATTTTTAAAAACCCACAAATAAAGTCAATCAGAGAAAGACATGTATCATATGACCTCACTGATACGAGGAATTCTTAATCTCAGGAAACAAACTGAGTGTTGCTGGAGTGGTGGGGGGTGGGAGGGATGGGGTGGCTGGGTGATAGACATTGGGGAGGGTATGTGCTATGGTGAGTGCTGTGAATTGTGCAAGACTGTTGAATCACAGATCTGTACTTCTGAAACAAATAATGCAACATATGTTAAGAAAAAAGAAAAAGAAGAAGATAGCAGGAGAGGAAGAATGAAGGGGAGTAAGTCAGAGGGGGAGACGAACCAGGAGAGACGATGGACTCTGAAAAACAAACTGAGGGTTCTAGAGGGGAGGAGGGTGGGGGGATGGGTTAGCCTGGTGATGGGTATTAAAGAGGGCACATTCTGCGTGGAGCACTGGGTGTTATGCACAAGCAATGAATCATGGAACACTACATCAAGAACTAATGATGTAATGTATGGTGATTAACATAAAAATAAAAAATTAAAAAAAAATAAATAAAAACCCACAAATATTTATTAGTAACTTCTATTTATAAAACACCGTGCTAGAAAATAGGGCAAAATTCAAGCTCTGCTTCAAAATACCTTATAAGCTAATGGAATAATTTAGATATGTATTCAAGTAAAACTAATAAAAAGTAGAGAAAGCAGAAATTAATAAAAGAGAAAGGAAATGTGGAAAGAGTTCAGAGAAGTGTGTCATTATTTTTGACGTATGTAAATGACAGAATCAGAGATGCTCCCTGGCAGAGAGGGCATTTGTGCTGAGAATTGAATGACTGAAATATGTAGGTGAAGAGCTAAGAGCTTTCCAGGCAGATTGGAATAGTATAATAAAACATGAAGGTGTAAAAATATTTGGGCATGTTCTTTAACGGTGAGTTATTCTGTGTGCTAAAGCATCAAGTACCTAGGGAGAGACAACTTGGAGATGAGCAGAAAAGATAGATTGGGGGCCACATGGTAGATGTGGTCCATGGATTCATAACATCAGCATCACCTGGGAATCATTCAAAATGCAAATTCTGGGGCCTCCTCATAGGCCAACTGAACTAGAACCACTAAGGATGCTGTTATGTGTTCTAACAAGTCCTCCAGGTGATTCAGATACAACCTCAAATTTGAGAACCACTGCTGTAAGTACTGAATCAACTGGGGGTCGGTGGGAATAGACTGGGAGATATGGTGTCCACCGTGAACCAAGTGAACCGGTTAGGAAGCTACTAGAAAGCTATTGAAATTCCATATTAGAGGAAGTTATGGCCTGTACTAAAATAGTGGGAATAGAGATAAAGGGGTTGAGCCAATAATACTGTGAAAAATAAAGTCAACACTCTTGGCATTTGTTAGTCTTTGCCATCATTAATTGAAGAAAAATGATTTATCAAAAAGATAACCCTTAGTTCACTTTATATATAACCTGAAAATATGAAAGTGGGCTAATTGCACTAACTTTCTCCTACTTTAAAAAAATTTAAATTCCATTAAAGGAGAAAAGAGAGACGATTCTAGTGCACAACCATTAAAATTAGCATAGTAAATTTTGTATGAATTTGACAATCTCTGTTATCAGTAAATCTAGAACTACCAGACCTCTCTTGCTAAATTCCAACTCTATTTAGTTTCACACTGTGATTTTTTTAATGGTCTTATTTGTGCATTATTTCAATTTTTCATTATATATTGTGCCATTTAGTATTCTCCATGATTATGTTTTCACTGAACAGATGCACTACGGTTTCGCTGCACCAAATTCTATGATCCATAATTAGATGTCAATATGTTTTCTTTATGAACTAAATACATTTTTAGTTACTTGGACATTAATTAAAATCACATGCTGGATTGTTACATCCTTTCAACACATTTTTGAGGAAATATTTTTGGTTTACTTGAATGCTTTAAAACATTCAATTTTATACTATATAATTCTTTTTTCCATAAGAACAGATACTGTAGCTAATATATAAATATTAATTACAGAGTTACACCACAGAAGCCATTAATAAGATATAACCATTCACATGCAAAAGCATCAACATTTGATGAATTAGGAGAAAAAATAAATTCTTCTTAATTGTTGCTCCTTAAACATATTATGATCTATATTTATTTTCATGGCAATTCTAGGAAAAAGAATAAATGGAACAAAATTTCAGAATAATGGCAAACAATGACCACTACCGAAATACCATGGGAATAGAAGCAGGTTTAAAAATTCATAAAAATTCACATACAGATAAAAACAGCCAGGATGATAAGGTGATACAGAGCTCACACTCATTAGTCATATTATATTGTACCACTTGAATATTCTAAACTCATGAATTTTTTTTTTTAAAGATTTTATTTATTTATTTGAGATAGAGAGAATGAGAGATAGAGAGCACGAGAGGGAAGAGGGTCAGAGGGAGAAACAGACTCCCCGCCAAGCAGGGAGCCCGATGCGGGACTCGATCCTGGGACTCCAGGATCATGACCTGAGCCGAAGGCAGTCGCTTAACCAACTGAGCCACCCAGGCGCCCTAAACTCATGAATTTGAATGATGTACTTATCTCATAGAAAAATTAAGAACAGGCATTCCAAAGGAGGAAGAGAACATTTCTAGCCTCTAACAAAATGTTGGAAAATCTAACCCTAGACAGTGACTGCACTTACTCCAGGCTTTCCCATCTGATTTTGTAAATGTAGTATGGAACTGACCAGAGGTTAGAGAAGAAAGGGAGGTGAGCATATAGAAATTACTCTAGCATGTCTCTATCATTCTATCTCTGTTACTCTATTTACCCATTTAGATCTACATGCAGCTCATGCAAAAATTCAGGTATAAAATTCCCCTCAATGCAGCTGGTATAATGGAAGCTAATGTGATTCCTAACATTAATTCAGATTCTACCTCAAATACAAGGGAACATGAAGGAATAAGCTGTTACCTATTTTGGAAATGTGTTTATTCCAAATGACTCTTCCCCATGGGGTTTTAGGGAATATCACATATGGTACACTGATACTTATTTGGTCATCTATGAAGCATCCTGAACTACATATATCTATATGAGTCAGCAATGGAGCAGGAGTGAGTTCCAGTATTTCAGTATTTTAACGATGAGGTAGTATTTTGAGAATATGTTTCAGGAAGGGCTACCTGCAAGAATTGAGCCTACTGAACCCATAGCCACATTTTAACAGTGATATAAGCATGCTTAAAAACAAAGTTCAGGGGCGACTGGGTGGCTCAGTCGTTAAGTGTCTGCCTTCAGCTCAGGTCATGATCCCGGAGTCCTGGGATCAAGCCCCGCATCGGGCTCCCTGCTCAGCAGGAAGCCTGCTTCTCCCTCTCCCACTCCCCCTGCTTGTGTACCCCCTCTCGCTGTGTCTCTCTTTGACAAATAAATAGAATCTTAAAAAAAAAAACTTAAATTATAAAAAAAAAACAAAGTTCAAAAGCTGAGAAAAATATTTCTGCCTTGAAAGTTCTAGGAGGGAGGAGCAGAAGGTTCTTGTCTACTGAGGACAGATTATTGTTTTAAATTTCTCTTATCTGAAGAGGAGATTGCATGCTTACATTTAGAGCA
Organism: Callorhinus ursinus; assembly: GCF_003265705.2. Taxonomy (NCBI): domain Eukaryota; kingdom Metazoa; phylum Chordata; class Mammalia; order Carnivora; family Otariidae; genus Callorhinus; species Callorhinus ursinus. The sequence continues at coordinate 7,567,062 of NW_027397065.1, forward strand.
GAACTCATTCATGTTAGAAATGCAGGATTGAAAGAAAGAAAGAAAGAGAGAAAGAAAGAAAGAAAGAAAGAAAGAAAGAAAGAAAGAAAGAAAGAAAGA
>NW_027397065.1:7567170-7573419 GCF_003265705.2 Callorhinus ursinus
AGAAAGAAAGAAAGAAAGAAAGAAAGAAAGAAAGAAAGAAAGAAAGAGAGAGAAAGAAAGAAAGAGAGAGAGAGAGAAAGAAATGCAGAATCTCATCATCTACCCCAGACCAACTAAGTAAGAATCCACAGTTTGACAAGATACTCCTGGTGATGTGTTTTGCACACTAAAGTTTACAAAGTACTTCTCTAAGGTTTTCATTTAGTCAAAATATAGTGCTTACAAATCATACACTCCATGATATCCAATACCACCTTAGATACTTAGGATGAGAGATGGCTGGATGAAAGTGAATAACTGGGACATATGCTTAAAAATATTCACTATATATCTGAAATTCAAATTAACGAGATGTCCTGTACTTAATCTGGCAGCCCTATCTGGGATGCACACACTGACTTTGTCCCTTCAATTTTGCACAATAAAACTCCCTCCAGCCTATCCTGAGACCAACCTCTTCCATAGGAATAGCTTTTTGGCCTCTATCCTGAACTACTCTTCACAGTCAGGAATCACTATCCTATTTGGCTTGCCTGTGCTGAGACCATTCCCAGGATGAGAAAATTACTAAAACCAATGGTAACTTTTTCTTTCTCCTCTAAGTTTTACTTCAATATTTGCTACTCAAAACATAGTCAGACTTCCATTTCTAGCAATATGGTACAACCACCTCTCCACTGAAGAAACTTCTAAAAATGTTAATAAGATATCTTCTTAAATGTCTTGATTAATTCAAAAGAAAATAAGGAATATTCAGACTAAAATATAAGTAAAAGTGTAAAATAGTGTTAAGAGGATCTCTGAAGACAGGTTTTACCTTGAAAGATTACTAAACAAGGTAGAATTAAAGTTTCCTTTTCATGGCCTTCAAGGGCTCAAGAGAAAAGAGGCATAGATAAAATTCTGGTCAAGGTAAGGAGTCCAAGAGAATATTCTTAAATAGCTATGACCCTGAAGTTCCTGCCTTCATAGCAGAAGTGAAGTTAAAGATATTCCTTCAGATTTCATAAGCAAAAGCCAGTTTTCACATGGGTTTATAATCTAAATTCATACATGTGGGTACTTTGAAAATCTCAAGCCAAAAAACTGAATTTACATTGGTTCCAAACTAGGTAATAGATACAGATGCTACACAGAGGCAAATAAAAATTCTCTCTTGAGCACCTATCTTCATTTGGGACTGAAATATATCCCACAGTCGAGATTTCAAGAAACATAAGGTCATTGCTCAAATTTGCATAACTCACCAAATCCCCAAGAAATCAAAAGAGAAAACAAGCACAAAAACAGCAGGAATGGATTTATGAATATAAAATATTAAATAAATATATATATCTTTTAATGAATATTAAAATATGAATAGAAAAACTGATAACTGATTAAAAGAAATTGACAAAAAAAAAAAGAAATTGACCAAGCAGATTCAAAAAATAGTCAAAGAGAATTTATGGAAATAAAAAACAATTGTGATTTAAATTTTACCAGATAGAACTAGTAATAGATTTGGGGGGGGGGAACCTGGGTGGCTCAGTCAGTTAAGCATCTGCCTTCAGCTCAGGTCATGATCCCAGGGTCCTGGGATCAAGCCTCATGTTGGGCTCCCTGCTCAGCGGAGAGCCTGAGCTCTCCCTCTGCCTGCCGCTCTGCCTACTTGTGCTTTCTATCTCTCTGTCAAATAAATAAATAAAATCTTTAAAAAAATAATAAATCAGGGATATGGATACATAAAAAATAATATATCAGGGATACACTAATAAAAAGATGAGAAATCTTAGAGAAAACCCCTAAAATCTGTGACATTCAAAAGTTCAATCTTCATAGTAAAGACAAAGTTAAAAACGTAAGTAAACAAAAGCCAGCTTCTACATGATTTTGCAGCTTTAATTCACACAACTGGAGTGCTGTGAAAAACTCATACTAATATTTGAATTTACAGAAACACAGAAGAAAAAGAAAAACTAAGGTATAGGCAGTATTTGAAAGGAAATTTCTGAAAATTAGCCAATACAAATGAAAGACATAAATCTACATATTCAAAGGCCTCCAAATTTCCAAATTAGAAGAATAAAAAGAAATCCTCACCCAGATTCACCACAGTGAAACCACAGAACACCAAAGATAAAGAGAAAAATCTTCTGAGAATTAAAAAGTCAAATTATTTTCCATAGAGTGAAAGATAGGCTGATAGTTGACTTAATTTGACAATGAATTAGAGAATTCAATGGAACTATGTGACAGAGAAAATAACTGAACAATTAATTTCATGAATTCAGTGTTCAATAGTAATAACTTACTGTGGAGTTGGAAAATATAGACTCAAAAACCTTAATACCAAAATCACATGTTTTGGGATAGGAGATACTAGAGGTAAACAATACTAAGGTCCTCATATTTTTGGAAGAAAGGTAAAGCTATTGTTTAATATTAGATGGTTGTATAATAAATATTCATGTCAAATGTTTAGGGTATAGTGATTGGAAGTACACAGACCATGTTGCTAGTCACAGTATAATTAAATTAAAGATCATTAAAAAAGATAACCACATGGGGCGCCTGGGTGGCTCAGTCCATTGAATGTCCAGCTCTTGATTTCAGTTCAGGTCATGATCTGAGGGTGATGAGATAGACCTCTGCATGGGGTTCCATGCTCAGTGGGGAGTTTGCTTAAGATTCTTTTCCTCTCCCTCTGTCCCTACCCCATTCACATGCTCTCTCTGTCTCGCTCAAATAAATAAATCTTTAAATGAATTTAAAAATAAAAGAGATAACTCTAATAACCATATTTAAAATTTTACAAAACACCATTCCAAATAATCATGATTCAAAAAACATGATGAAAATAATAATATATTTAAATCCAAACGATAATAAAATACTATATACCACTATTGTGGGATAAAATTAAAACCGTGTTTAGAAAGGAACTTAAAATTATATGTTTATTTTAATAAAGAAGTCAGATAATCAAATAAAATAAGATAGAAGAATATAAAAATAAACCTTAAGAAAGCAATAAAAGTTGCTAATTCATTCTACTGTATGTGTATTTTCTTTCATTAACTTCTGTTTCTTATCATTAGAGATTAACAAATTTCTCACTTTTTTTAAGTTGTTTTTTTTTGACAGAGAAAGGGAGACAACTAGAGGGGGAACACAAGCAGGGGGAGTGGAAGAGGGAGAAGCAGCCTCCCGGCTGAGTAGGAAGCCTGATGCAGGGCTCCATCCCAGGACCCTGGGATCAGATCTGAGCTGAAGGCAGACATTTAACGACTGAGCCACCTAGGTGTCCCAACAAATTTCTCACTTTTTAAAACAATCATAAAGGGGCGCCTGGGTGGCTCAGAACTGTCTAAACGTAACTTAACAGAACTGTCTAAAGATGAAATAGGATATATGAAGAGTTCTATAACCTGTAAATCAATTAAATTTGTAGATAAATTCTTCCTGTACTGAAAACTTCATGTTTGGACAGTTTTATCAGTGAGTTTGATGAAGCAATTATGGACCACATAATTAAAATCCTAAAAATCTATTCTAGGACATAGTAAAAAATAAGCATTCTTCAACTTATTTTATGAGACTAGAATATTTTGGATAAAAACCCAGACAAAGACAATATGAGAAAGATAGTCTCATAATCTTTAGATGCATAAATCTAAAAATATAGATAAGCAAATTAAACCTAGAAATGTGTGAAAAATATGACTGAATTAGGTCATCCTAGAAATGTATGGGTTGTCTTTACCTTCAAAAACTAAGTATTATAATTTATTACGTTAATAGACTACATGGAAAAATCATATGATAGTGTCTACTGGTTTAGAAACATTTAATAATTCAGGAATTATACATGATTAAGGGAAAAAAAACTAGCATACAAGAAATAGAAAGGAACTTCCTTGACTGGATAAAGGTATTTTGGGGCAAAAATAGTAAACATTATTCTTAATAGTAGAATAATGAAAACTTTCCCTACAGCATCAAGAACAAGACAACAATGCCTATTATCTTCACTTCTATTCACGATTGTACTAGTTGTCATAGCCAGCATAGTAAGGCAAGAAAAAGAAATCAAAAGAAATGAAAAAAAAAAAAACTTCATTAATCATGGATATATTACTGTCTAGCTACAAAGCCTAAGAAAATCAATATATATATTATTAGAATTGATTAGAAGTCAAATTTAGCAAGCTTGTAAGATACAAAATAACATGCAAAAATCAGTTACACTTTTTATACCTCAGCCACAAATTTAGAATGTACAATATTTTAAAATGTTATTTAATGTTTTATAAAAATATATGAAGTCTGAGAAATAAATCTAACAAAAATCTATAAAAATTTTATAGAGAAAATTATAAATTTATTAAATATTAAGGAAGACTTAAATAGAGAGATGTACATAGGTTGGAAGATTTGCTATCATAAATTCCAAATCTCTCCAAATTTATCAATAAAATTCTAAACAGTCTCTAAGTAAAATTTTTTAAGTGTAACTTGACAGGCTGATTAAAAGTAGAAAGCAAAGGGCTAAGACTTGCCAAGACTCTCCTGAATAACAAGTTGGAATGTATCTCCTACCAAGTATCAAGAATTATTTTTAATTTATTAAAATTAAGAGTATGGTATTACTATACACTAAAACATAGTTCACTCAAATAACAAATCCCAGAGAAAATATCCACACATTCAAGGAAACTTGATTCGTGACAAAGGTGATATTTCAGATCAATGGTAAAAATATGGAATTTACAACAAATAGTGTTGGGACAACTGGTTATCCACATGGAAAAAATAAATAAAGCTGGAGTTTTATACCCCAATACCCTTCACAAAAATCAACAGAGACCTAACTACAGGAACCAAAAATATAAAACTTTTATAAGATAATACAGAACACTATTTTATAAATACCATAAGGACCCCATACAAAAAGTGCAATCTATACAAGGTAGGATTGAAAATTGAAAGACCTTCAGATTAAGCAGTTTGTTAAACAAATGACACCATCCAGAGAAAAAGAGAAAATGTTTTCAACATATGTAGTGAAGGATTAGGATACAAAATTTCTAAAGAACAGCTAATAAATAAGAAAACACAGAAGTTCAGCAAAGAATTGAACAGATACTTCACAAAAAAGGAAATCCAAATAGATGAAAAAGTAATATATGGCATTATTTTTCAGGGAAATGTAAATTAAAACTACAATAAGGTAAGCATTACATACCCATGAGATGGTCAAAAACAAAATCAAAAACAAAAATTTAAAAAAAATCTGACAACACCAAGTGTTGACAAGCATGTTATGCAAACAAATATTTTATACATGTATATACTGCTGGTCATTGTGTAAACTGGTAAGCTACTTTGGAAAACGGTTTGACCTAATCTAGCAAATTTGAATGCACACATTTATTTTGATGCAGAAATTCCATTTCTCGGTTTAAACTCTAAAGAAACACTCATATATACGTACCAGGAGAATGTTCATAATAGCACACAGTTTATAATAGCAAATTCTCATTAAAAATATAATAAATAAATCAGGGTGTGATCATACAATGGAATGCTGGAGAGCACTGAAAAGTCAATTAACTACATTAACCTGCATCAATGTCTAAGCCTCTGAAACCTAACACTCAGTGAAAAAAGCAAATCACTGAATACATACAGTATTGTTCTATTTATTGAAAGTTAAAGGGGCACTTGGGTGGCTCAGTCAGTTAAGTGTCTGACTCTTGATTTCGGCTCAGGTTGTGATCTCAGGGTCATGAAATTGAGCCCTGTGTAGGGCTCTGCACTCAGTGGGAGTCTGCTCGAGATTCTCTCTCTTTTTTTTTTTTTAATTTTTTATTGTTATGTTAATCACCATATATTACATCATTAGTTTTTGATGTAGTGTTCCATGATTCATTGTTTGTTCATAACACCCAGTGCTCCACGCAGAATGTGCCCTCTTTAATACCCATCACCAGGCTAACCCATCCCCCCACCCCCACCCCTCTAGAACCCTCAGTTTGTTTTTCAGAGTCCATCATCTCTCATGGTTCGTCTCCCCCTCTGACTTACTCCCCTTCATTCTTCCTCTCCTGCTATCTTCTTCTTCTTTTTTCTTAAAATGTGTTGTGTTATTTGTTTCAGAAGTACAGATCTGTGATTCAACAGTCTTGCACAATTCACAGCGCTCACCGTAGCACATACCCTCCCCAATGTCTATCACCCAGCCACCCCATCCCTCCCACCCCTACC